>NC_052060.1:42888076-43008247 GCF_903992535.2 Arvicola amphibius | reverse complement strand
TTCGAACGACATCACCTCCTCCCCACAAATTTATGACTTTACCCTGCATAAGTTTCTCTCTCAGGCACCCAAGATTAAACTTTGTATTTTACACTGAAAGGCCAATGAAATTAATTTGAACACAAATCTTAATCTTATGGGATGTCTTGCTTCAACAAAACTCAAAAGTACAGAGTGCTTAGGTAATTAGTTTCATACGAAAAGAGAGCCATATGTTCAGGGAATAGTTTGTTTTTAATATGCTTCCACTATTCCTTGATTAAGAAACATGAATCAGCCTGTTTTAGCACTTTTTATCTCTGATATGTCTAAAAACTTTAAAGATGAGTAATAAGAATCACAATGAATCCAAAAGATCCTTTAGTTTTAAGAAGGTATCAGAAAAAGTGGTTGTGTCTTTTACAATCATTGTGGTAATTTTAAAGTCTGTTGAATCAGCCTACCTCTTAGTGTTTCTTATAGAATTTAGTGGAAGCACTCCTAGTATTGAGACGAATTTATAGAATGTCTTCTTTAGCCCTGTCTCTATAAACACCCTCTATCAAATTTGAAGTCCAAGCTGTCAGTTAGCGATCCTGACATTTCTAATCAAATACAAGAGGGGTCAAGTCACGCGGTGCACAGCAGTTCACTCAGTAATTGACCACACATATGAGAGCAGCTCCAAAGCATTCTAATGGAGTTGAAAAGTTCTTAGGGCCTAGAGACATTGTCATGTCCTATCCTGACATACTATTTTAGTGGTTTAAACGAGAACGGTTCCCATATATTTGAGTGTGTGGCCTCCAGTTGGTGAACCAGTTTGTGAAGAATTTATTTGGGGGTGTGGTATCTTTCTGTGGGCTTAGAGGTTTCAAAATCTTACACCATCATCAGTTGGTTCACTCTTTCTCATGCCTGCAAATCAGAAGTGAGATCTCAGCTACTAGTCTGGTACCATGTCTGCATATCTACTGCCAAGTTTGCTATTGTGATGATTATGGACTCTAATCCTCGAGAAGTGTGAACCCCCAAACTAAACGCATTCTTTTATAAGTGTCTTGCATGGTAGTAGAAAATTATCTCAGACAACCACTGAAATGTTTGGGGTGATGTAGGAGCAGAAACACCTGCCACAGTGTCTTCATAGACCTATACCACATTCAGTTGTCCACAGTACACCACAGTTTACAGAAAATGAATTATCCTGTATCATTTTATGTTTCTATTTATAACTGTTTTAGATTGTACCTCTGATTATTAAGACGAAAGTTAACTTCAAAATATACTTGAGGTTCTTCAGGAGCCATTTCAGAGACAATGGGGTCATAAGAATGGCATCTCCTGAAGAAGCACAGGGAAGTGGAAGGCGGAGCTCCTCATGGTCCTGACTCTGAGTAGACGAGGGGTGGGGGTAACGCATGTGCTGTGCCTTAGTCTGTCACACACAGGAGTTTCATTAAAGGGCAGGATACAATTAAGAACAGAAGGAAGGATAGAAATAAATATATCTGTAAAGCAGTAGCATGTGTGTGTTTGATGATGTGTCGTCATAAAAGAGTCAAAATGAAAACTTCTCACTTTCTAATGTGAAAGAGCTACAGTAAGATTTGTTAAGTCTTATTTAAAGATGTCTGTTTTAGTTCTTTGTAACCCAAGTGCAACGTGGTGTTTATGAACTGTACGATAGTATAAGGCGGTGTCTGTGTTCTCTCCTCTTCCATTATCCACTGACCCACACAGATATGATTCCTTTTCTGCAAACCCCACTCACAGTAGGTGCTATCTAGGTATGCTATCTACCCACCACACACTTTCAGTTATTTTATTTTTTAGTTTTTGAAATAATTTTAAATTAATAGGAATTTACAAAACAAAAGCGATGCTGTGTACATTTCACAGAGCTTCTCCCAACTGTAGCATCCTGCAAAGCCAGCAAGCAGCATAACCTAGAGAAACAAAATCAAGAGCAATTCATGGCCACCAGGATTCCCCATGCTCAACTCTCACAGTCATGCCTCCTTCCCTCTATCCCTCCTCCTCTGACCCCTTCCTTAACATTTCCCATCCCCTCTGCCTTTTTAAACCAAGTAGCCACTAGTCGGTTATCTGTTTTTATAATTATGTCATTTTAAGAACACTGTGTAACTAGAATCATACGACATGTAAGCTTCTGGGAGTTTTTGTTTTTTATCAAAACAAAACTTACTGGAAATTCTTCCAAGTCATTGCTTTTCCAAATAACCTGTTCCTTTTTGTTCCTGGACAGTACTTTTTCTATGATACCGCAACACTTTGATTAAACACTTAGCCACTGAGTATAAGCAAGGCTTCTGAGCATTTGTAGGCTTGGGCTGAGGGTGGTGGCAAATGATATACCCATTAGTCTTTGCTTTGTGTTTGCTCTGAGTTTATTTTGCTTTTGCTTTTCTAGGTTGTCAAGGTGGTAGCTTAGACTATTGATTTAAGATTATTTTTTTCTAACACATGCTTCTAATGCTATACATTTTCCTCCCTTGTACTATGTTTTCACTGGATTTTTCCAAATGGGGACAGACAGATACATAAATACTATTTTGTTGCAGTTGTATACATTAGGTGTTTGGTACCATGTGTGGAGATTTGTCTGCTAAGAGCAGTAAGCTATGTATGTGACTATGTGACCTGAGTTTAACAGACTCTACACCATCTCCCTCTGTGGGAGTTCACACTGGTATTCTAAAAAACAACAAAATCACTCCACAGCACAATTCTGAGAGCACATCTTTATCATTAAGCAACATGTAAGTACAGTTTTATTTTTTTTTGCGTGTGTGTGTGTCACGATGGACCAGTTGATAATTACTCTGATACAGAGAAGAACCTTCAAATAATACTTAGCATAAAATAAAGATTTCAAAAACACAGTTTGTATTTCCTTTAATTTTTTACTTTCTCACATGGATCAGGCAGTAACATTCTCTGGTGTTTCCTAAAGAAAAAGGAAAAATCTTGCAATGCTTAAAACATCATTATGCCTGACATTTGTGGCAGTGTTTCTGCAGGAAAGCTTTAGCATGTATTTAATGTATTCAATCACAATGGCACTTCTCATGGGCTAGTGAAGTTATATGTGCCCCTATCCCAAGACATAAACTATCCAAAAGCACAGCTATGAGCCGAAGTCTCTGCGATGTCTTTTATAGATAGGTCCTGTTAGAGTTCATGTGTGTCCTTGGTTAAACTGTGACAGTGCACACACATTTTATATATATTATAAGGACGATTTCACAGGGTTTTTTAAGCTGTCCCACCTTCTCGAGCACCCATGGAGGAAACAGAAGTCAAGAGGAGGCAGCTCTGGACCTCACTGACACATCTGTAGGTTGCTTGCATATTTGCATATGGCTACTTTACTTCTGCTTTCCCATGAAAGTAATCTGCTTCTGTAGACTAGCTTAAATTTCCTTATAAATCCCACCATTTTAACCACATTCTTTGAGATTATGCACAAACATTTATCCATGAATGTGTTCTTCACCTTGGTGATAATCCCTGGCAAATAGTTTTCTAATATAATCATACTACCCTTGGCTCAGTCTTTACAGACATCCCATTTCCTCAAGGGTAATTTGTGTTCTAAATCTATTTTCATGCCCTATGTCAGTAATCTATCAATTTTACAAGATTCTTTTTGGGGGATGGGAACTTCTCAGTTTGGAGAAGTTTCTGTTCTGTAATTTTGTTTTTACTTCATTGGCTTCTGCAGTCACCACTTTTTCTTCATTTCCTGCATGTTTGGGTGTTTTCTTAACACTTACTTCTTGAAGTGAATGGTTTACGGGTAAATCACTTTTGTTTCATTCTGGTAAAATTTTTATCATTCCATACCACCTTCTTTCTATTCTGTCTGTATGTACAGCTCACAAAAATATTTTACTGTCTTCAAATATTAAGCTTTCATCACTTGCCTTCACTGATATGTCATATCAATGTCTTAAAATTTGTTGTTTAATGTTTTACCGTGTATTGAAAAATATTATTTTTCTTCAGGATGTCACTATACAGTCAATTTCTAGTTGATTCTTCTGAAACTGGAGTATTTATGTAGTACTGTAACTTTATATATTACTTTTATGAATATAGGTAATACTGCTGTTGACCCATTAACAAGGGTGAAAATCCCACGTCCCTTCTTCCTTTCCTTTTCTTCTCAAGTCTAAAACTGGTCTTTTATTACTTTTATTTTTTTGCAATAACTGTACTATTAAATTTACAAATTTAAATGAACACTCAGAGATCTCATTTGATACCAAGGCCCATAAATCATGAGATTTTGCCAGCTGACACGCATCTGCAATGACACTACTCAGCCACGTAATGACAACGCTGTTACCCTGACCACATCTGTTGTGCCCTTCTTGTTTACCTGCATCTCCACAGCAAGCACTTGTTACTCTTGGCCCTGAGGCTGTTTTCCTAATCTGTTGGCAAAGGGCAGCTGCCAGCTGTGCTGAGAAACTAGTCCCTGTGCAATGCTCCCAAATGTGCGGTGGATAAGCTCACCTGCTCTTCTCGTCCTTGCAAAAGATGATCTAATACTTGTTCTGCCCTTCCCAGAAGAGTCCAGAGGGACTTAGCTCCAGGTGGCCGCTGAGTAGTAACATACCTTTAGTGAGAAACTCTTCTACTTCTTTCAGTCCTCAGTTTCTTCCAGAGTTTACCAAGATTATCCCCGCGCATAACTAGAAATTACTTGATCTAGAGTCACAATCCTATGTCAGAGTCTACTTTTGAAAATCCAGTTTAAATCATCTGTACTATATCTGATGCTGGGAGCCACTCAGACACATTGAATTGCAGTTCTCAGTGAAGCTCAGTCCTACTGCTTGGAGCCTATTGAAGGAAAAATGATAGCAGCATTAAATTACCAATTAGGTTCTGTTCTAGAAAGGACTCCATGTTACATCTAGGTATTCTGATTTGGCCACAGAACTCAACCTACTGCTGACTGGGGGTTAAGAATGAATGTGTCTTCTCTGAATCTACTGTGTCGCTGTAACTTTGCTGTTCCTCATGAATTCAACTACTTACCATTGTAAGAGGTAAAGCAGGCACAAGATTCTATCATCAGGCAGAAATTATATTTGAGATAAAAATATGTACAGCAGCCCAGGGATATATCCTGTTTCCCAGGTTAGTGTCTTCACCCTATAGATTTCCCAAGTTAATGTTGCAGGGGCTGCAGTGCCTCTTGATACTTTATTAACAAGCCCACCTTGAGGAAATATACGTGGAAGATTGAAGACAGGTTGAGAGACAACAGAATCTACTGACCAATGATTTCTATAGCCAAAAGTCTGGGTTTGTTTGTTTTTATCAAAGCAGTGGCAGAAAATAAATGGAATTGACAGTACTCTGCATATGCGGATGAGGTCTATAGGAACATTAGCTTGATGACAAAGTTATAATATTTATTTCTCATATTAGATAGTCATAACAAAGACCATTACCAAGCAGAATGATAAAGAAGAAGAAGACAAAATTGTTACCAGAGTAATGATTGTCATAATTGTGTGATGGAATTATGGGACATGACCCAGCAGCTCATATGCCATATGTAAGACTAGATACATGACCATGACCTTCTTGAAGAGGTAGAAGTCAAAGTTGCTGTAGCACATGACTGTTTGTGCACACAATGAAAGGAAGATAATGAGGTGAACTGAGTCACACTTTTGTGGCTTAGCCCTAATGTTCAGCTGGAAAATGTTACATGCAATAAATGCCATATAGCCAAGGGTTTAAATGGCATTTCTTAGTGGTGGATGCATTCTAAACCTTTAGGCTGGAATCTTGGCCTACTGCATTGAAAAGTCTATTATATTAGTAAATTCTTGTGTACTGTTTAAGATTTGTGAAAGCAGATTCTGGGAGTAAGGAAGGCTTTCTTGCTCTAGACGGCAGCTGTTAATTTCCGCAGTCCTCCGAGACCCATTGCCAACAACGGGCTATGCCCCTGATTCTATAACCAGAAGAGGAAAGAACCATAAAACAGCCCAAGATTTACAATATGTTTCATCACAAACAGTTAAATGTAAACTGTTTTTAAGCAAGGCTACTATTGTCTATCTCATAATATCTGGGTGACTTCAGCAGGAAAGAGAAGCTCACCTGGGGAAAGGATGCTCTGACCAATACTCTTGATGGGAACTCCAGCATGACACTTTCAGAGGGGATCTCCCACTAATTTCTGTTGGATGAGTTTAAGTGCCCCATTGGACCATATCTTTATTATTCTTACTTGTTCTTTTGTTTGAAAACCTCATCTGAGGGAATGTTCTGCTCCACCTAAAACTCTAAATCAGGAAACCCTAATGGCTGCCCTTGCAGGGCTTCTAGTCATTTCTATTGGGTGTTTATAAGCCCAGGACTTGATGATGTCACCTTTTGTTTGCTCTCTTGATTAGGTTACTGGAGTATCGCTGTTGAATGGTTATGTTGTGTTATCTGTTGCTTCTATTTACCACCTGGTACTTCCTATGTACTCTTTGACTTTTGTTTGCTGTGTATTTGACAAACTTGTTTACACAAATTGAAAGCCTGGCTCTCATAGATCATTCTCTTGTCTGTACAGAATGCGTGTACACTTCAGAGCCACTCTCTTGACCAGTGAGCAGCTTTGTTGCTCTATGATGGATTATCCAGATGCTATTTAAACAGAACAAGGAATACCTTTCATTGTGAAGCCCATGCAACAATAAGCAGACATCTTCAGCAATAAGTAAACATAGCAAATCCACATTACCCTCAGCCTGATAGAAAATGCATAATGGTACTTGAAATAATTACAGTGAGAACTACAGAGGAACGCTCTAAACACTCATCAGAAAAGAATGGGGTCAACAAATCATTTGGGTTTGAATTCCAGTAAGGAAGACTTGGTCCTACCCATATGTAAACCCTTTTACTCACATTCACTAGTCTCATCCACCCCCTTTATTCCCTCTAAAACCAAAAGGAAATTTATCATATTTTGTGTCTACTCTTTAGAAAAGCCAAGTGTAGTGAATGTAGAATTTATGCTGCTTGGAAGGCCCTCTCAACAGTGTTTACACATCATAAGAAAAGACCTATCACAGGGATAAAGGCATCCTGCACCAGAGGTGCTGGAGAGACTGAAAGTATGAGAGCAATTACAGGACCCATCAGGGTTATAGGTCTTGTTAACCACTCAGCGGGGCTGCATGATCATGATGTAATACGTGGGCATACACACAAAGTAAGTGGGAACTCTGCTAAATCATCATTTGCACATAAAGTCAAACAGCCAGAAAGTACAGACCATCTAGGAAACCTCTACAGGTATACAGCGATTCTGTACAAGTATCCATGAGATTCTGGTAGATGAGTCATTGCCCCCCAACCCAGTGTGTGTGTGTGTGTGTGTGTGTGTGTGTGTGTGTGTGTGTGTACTCTTTTCCTTCCAGCTCCTATATAGAATATACAATGAGACAATGCAATAGTTAACATTATCAGGGTTGGAGCCTGGGGTAGCTATGTGATGAGGTTTTGCTTTTGTTTCTTGAGCTACAAATGGTGTGGGCCAAGAGTCAAATTGTGCTGGTATGACCATCATTCAACAGTATCAGACTATCCTTGCCAGAAATGCCTCCATGATCCGTGATGCCCTTCTTATGAGTACAAATCCAATGACTACTGTCCTGGTTTGCGGTCTGTTGCTGTGATAAACACCATGACCAAATATGACTGGGAGAGAAAAGCGTTTGTTCATTATACACTTTAGGGTAAGAGTTCATCGCTGAGGAAAATTGCTGTAAGAAAGGCAGAAACTAGAGCAGAAACATAAAGAAATGTTCCTTACTGGCTTCCTACCTTTGGTTGGTTCAGTTCTCTTTCTTATACCACTCAGGTATATCCTCATACCCTTGCCCCATAGAGGCACCACCCACAATGG
This sequence comes from Arvicola amphibius, assembly GCF_903992535.2. Taxonomy (NCBI): domain Eukaryota; kingdom Metazoa; phylum Chordata; class Mammalia; order Rodentia; family Cricetidae; genus Arvicola; species Arvicola amphibius. The sequence goes on along the minus strand of NC_052060.1, from coordinate 43,000,311 downwards.
GTTGAACCCTCCCACAACAATTATTAATCAAGAAAATGCCCCTATAGACTTACTCACAGGCCAGTCTGATGGAAGTAATTCTTCCGTTGAGATTTCCTCTAGCCAGGTGACTCTAGTGTGTGTCAAGTTGAGAAAAACTAACATAACTGCTCTGTACCCCAGACATTAGTATTTTTCCATGCTAGAGCATCAGCGCAAAGAGAACCTTAAATCCTGCTGAGATTTCATGAAGACCAACACTGCATGTGTTTCTATGCATACATATCTGTGTATGAATACCAACAAGGGCTCTCCAGCAAGACTAGTAATGTTTGACTACTGGCCTCTTATCAGGGCATCATGAGCTCCCCTTGGCTACATGTTCATTTGTAGAGCATGTCAATTACAAAATGCTTGTCCTCACAGAAGGAAATTGTTTAGAAGTTTGGAGTATTAGGGGGTTCAGAAGTCTTGGTGACTAGTACCTGCCTTGCTTATTCTGGGTGTCCTGAAGATCTAGCATCTCAGGAGACAGTGGACATCTGAATCTGTTCCAAGGTGCATTCTCATACCTGGACAGGTATCCATGCCCTGCTGTTTGTGGCACACCTAACCACAGCAGCTATGGTTAATACTGTAGCTGATTCTACCCAGCAGCAACAAGATTCATAAAACACCTTGGCGAGTGCTCCAGACAAATTTCTAGTTGAACAAGGAGGAGTTTGTCTCAGCTAGCCTACCCAATTCTGTGAGTATCAACAACACTGAGTTATTAACAGGAACATTTAACACTAATGTGTGAGGCCACAAAAATGAAACCAAAAACCAACACAGCCAAGCTCTCTGCACTCAAAGGCCTAAAAATGGGTTCCTTTATTTGACAGTACAACCTATAAGACATTTTTTAAAAACTGTCTCTACCTGAAATTACAGCTTTTAATTTTTAAAACATTTATATATACCCATGTGTGTTAAATCACTGAGCTAAAAAAATAAATGATTCCTTTTTATTACTTTATTTTATTGTTTTCACAGCTATTTTACCCAGTATTCCACATTCACATTGCATTTTTTGTTAGCCCACTTTATTTGAGAAAATTGTATGCTTTTACTACCGACGTTTTAAGATTAATTTCATTTTGTTTACATGTATGAGGGTTTTTCTTTAAAGGTGTGTTTGTATACCACATCATGCCATGTGCCTGTGGAGGTCAGAAGAGAGGTTAGGATACCTTGAAACTGGAAGAATGGATGGTTTTGAGCCACGTGGGTTTGGGAACTGAATCCAAGTCCTGTGGTTAAAAGCACATACTGCTTTTAGCCACTGAAATATCTTTCTAATTAATTTTTAATTCTTATATAACCTGTATTAAGAACATTTACACAAAAATCATTTTACTTTAAACTCTAATAAATGATGTCTATAATATTCTTGTCTACACGAAATTTTCCAATTTGTTATCCCTGCGCCCTTCAGGCCTTTGTTGCATTTTAAATTAGACTTGTAAATTAGAGACCAGCCTAACTTATCTTGTCTGTCAGTAACCAATTACTTCTTGATTAGTCAAACATCTGTTGCATAATAAAATGACCCTGAAGATTGGGAGATGCCTATTTCCATAAAGCGTTTGTTGTCACTCAAGGATGAGGGCCTGAGTTTGAATTTCTGGCACCTATGTAGAAACCTAGGCATTTTATTTAGTATGTGCCTGAATTGCTAGTGCTGGGGAGACAGAGACAGAAAAATTCCTGTATCTCATATTTCACTAGGCAAGAAGTTTGAATTAGGGAGCTCCAGACTCAGTGAAAAGGCCTGTATCAAAAAAAAAAAAAGATGCAAAGCTCTAGGAAAAGATATCCAACATCAGCCTTTGCATGCATGAGTATAAATGCACACACACAGAGACTCAAAATACACACAGAGAAAGAGACACACACACACACATACATACACAGAGAGAAAGAGAGAGAGAGAGAGAGAGAGAGAGAGAGAGAGAGGAAGAAGGAGGAGGAAGAGGAGGAGGAGGAGGAGGAGGAGGAGGAGGAGGAGGAGGAGGAGGAGGAGGAGGAGGAGAAAACGAAGAAGAAAAAGAAGAGGAAATTATCCCAAATCTGTTCAGTATCTGAGGGATTCTGAACTCCATTCAGACATCTCATAGTTTAAACTGTGAAGTTGACACCAGCCTAGAGGCACTGGGGAAGAGGGAAGAGTTCAGGAATTGGCTCTATTAGATTGCTCTGTGGTGCATCTGTTAGTATTTGCTTAATTGTTAATAGATGTGGAATGGCCCAGCAACGTGAGCAATGCCTAGGCAGGTGGACCTGGGCTATAGACAATGGTTAGTAGAAGGAGCCTGGAAATGAGCTGGTGAGCAGCCCTCCCCTGTTATCTCTGCTTTCCTGGTTCCTGCCTCGAGCTCCTGTCCCGGCTTCTCTTGGTGATGGATTGTGATGTGGATGTGTAAACCAATTAATTTTTTTCCTCCCCCCACTTGGTTTTGGTCAGTTTTTTTTTTATCACAGCAATAGGAATCAAACTAGGATAGATGTTTTGTTTCTCTGTGTGTGCAGTATAAATGTATTCTGCATGTGAATGTATAAGAATGTATATTCATGCATTCATGTGTGTGTATAAGTATGTATAGAGGCTAGAAGTTGACACCAGGTATCTTCTTCAGTGCAATGTCACATTTTTATTTATTTATTTATTTATTTATTTATTTATTTATTTATTTTTTGGAAGATAAGGTCTCTTTCATTGAACTTGAAGTGATCTGTGTAAAGTGAAGTTCTGTCATGCTTGGTCCTCAGTCATTCAGTCCCAACAAAATTGATACACGATTAATAAAAACTCAGAGAGATAAATCTAGGTTCAACCTGAAGATCCAAAAAACAAAACAGCCAACCACTGACACTTACCTTGACCCCAGTCCAAAATGGCAATCTTGCCTCCAGGAATTTCAGAACGAGATTGAGCCTGAGAGCTGTCTCCTCTAGTGTTATAATCCCCTCTAGTTCTGGGGCTAAGGGTGTGCACCACCACTGCCTGGTTTCTATGACAAGCTAGTGTGGCTACTGGGACTTCAGGTGTGTGTCATTGTTGCCTAGTCTGGCCAGAGTGGCTGTTTTACTTACCCGATTCCCAGGCAAGCTTTATTTATTAAAATACAAATGAAACGCCACTAGAGCTCTGATTCAGGTAGGCTGATTAGTCAGTGAGCTCCAGTGATCCAGTCTCCGTCCCGCCCATGGCTGGGACCACGAATATGTGCTACAGTGCCCAAGTTTGCCATGAGTGCTGGCATGTTGTTTCAGGTCCTCCTACTTGCATTGCAAGCAGTTTAGAACTGAACCATCTCCCCAGCTCCCAGACAGGTTTTTTGAAGCTATGCCCAGTTGAGTGTCTCTTCTGTTTAGTGTAGTATCTATTTCTTTAGAACTGAAAATGGCTTTTTAGGCATGCCCCATGCTTTAGCTGGCATAGAGTGGATAAATGTGAATGTAAGAAGTATCTTAAGTCATGCGGCCTGTGCAGATGGCTGGACCTCTGTGGGTAGCAGTAAGTTCAGGTTCCAAGGGAGATTTACAAGAGAAACCTTAATATCCAAGTCTCGGTCAAAGCTCTGCTTTGTGTGGCACTACTGTGTACTGTTGAGGATTGTGGACCCCCAGACCCTGAATTTCCTGTGACCCCCTGCCTGCCAGGAGCAGGCAGTAAACAACTTGTTTTCCTATGCTTGCAGTTGCTCTGAGCAAACAATTTGTTTTGCAGCTGCCCTGAGCACGAGACCCTCAGGAGTTCCTGATGGCAGGGGAGTGGTTTCTAGTGGGCTTGCAGCTGAGCATCAAGAAGACCCTATATCAGCTGCCCTGGAACTCAATAAAGTGGGCATTCTTGGAGCATTCTTGGCATTACCTGTGTTTCTGTGTGTTTCAATCTTCAGCCCCTTGCCTGACTTGTGAACTGTACTGTGGCGCGTAGACAGGCATTGTGCTACAATGTACTCCAGTGGTTAAACTCAGTCACAGACTCATTTTCCTTAATATAAAGCAGTGTAGTCTGAAAGTCATCTGTCCCCTACCTTCTTCTACAAGCTAACATACAACATATATATGAGCAGATCACTTAACTACATACATCTGCGAGGGGCACCGTCCTACGTTTGCAGTAGTTTTGCAATCCAGCATGACAGATATTTTGAGTTCTGCTTCTTCGGAAATGTAAAAGAAAATCTACTATAATATCCAATGAAATTGCATTTTTCTTTGAATGTCTGGAATACTTAATAGGAACTCAACAAAATGCCCAGGCATTCCAGTAAACAAGCCTTTGTAAATGTCTACCAGACAGTTTGGGTAAAGGTCTGAAGAAATCCTGGCCATGAACACCTGATGTGAGAAAGTTGCTTCTTTCTGCTAGGGAGCTTCTGGAGCTCGGTGGATCCAGAGCTTGAAAACAGCTAAACTTTAAACACGGTTTCCATGGAGTGTAACAGGAGCACATGCAGATCACACTGTTCCTCTGTTGGCTGTCTAGCTGTCTACCTTGTGCCAAGGACTGTGTGTTCATCTACTCTTCTCCATAGCTACCACTACACGATGCCTCTTTTGCTACCATACCAATCTCAGTGCTAGTTGTAACCATTTCCATTTTGTTTCTCTTGGATTAAGTTTCGTGTTGATTATTTGTGGATCTCATTCTCTTTGATGCCTTGGATCCTTGTTATGAGAAGCCTTGGCTTGTGGATTACCTAAGCTTCTGAATTCTGAATGTCTTCTCACTATTATATGCTTTGTCACACTGATAAGCAGAGTATTTTCTAGGCTTCCTGAAGTATTTTTTTTAAATACCTCTTGCATTCAAAGAGATTTTACTTGCTAGCCCACCTACCCCTCCCCCCCCACGAAGCTAATACTATGTGGGAGATCATTTGAGACTGCTACTAACCTCCTGTCTGCTGTGGTAGATAGTTTTATGTCAACCTGACACAAGCTATAGCCGTGTGAGGTGGGGAACCTCAACTGAGAAAATGCCTCAGGAAGATGAGGCTACAGGCAAGTCTGTGGAGCATCTTCTTCATGTGGAAGGGCTCAGCCTATAGTTGACAGTGTCATTCCTGGGCAGGGTCCATGGGTTCTGTGATAGAGGAGGCTGAACAAGTCAGTAAGCAGTGCTCCTCCATGTCCTCTGTATCAGTTCCTGCCTCCAGAACCCTGCCTTGCTTGAATTCCTGCCCTGACTTCATTCAGTAATGGGGCTATGATGAGGAATTGCAAGCCAAATGAACCCTTTCCTTTCCAACTTGCTTTTAAGTCTTAGTGTTTCATCATAACAGTACTAATCCTAGCTAAGTCATCTACTGTGTACCTAGCCTGTAAGTTAAAGAAGCAGGAACGCCTCGTCAGCATTTGCTCACAAGCTCTGGAAAAGCATTAAAAGCATTAAAGTAAAGGAATCCTTTACTTGGAGATCTAATGCCCTGTTCACTGGCCACATGGAGTCAAGATAGGATGATCACTAGGGAGTAAGGGATAGGCTTTTGTGTAATGTAGACGCTTATGCCTTGATGTCAAGAAAGAGGGGAAGAAAGTGTTGGCATCTAATTGGAAGTGACCTTTGGGCACAGAGGATTCTGGAAGACTCTAGAGACTAAACATTTTTCACGCGCACACATCTAGAGTTCAGAGATTGCATCCCAGGTTTGGGGATCCAATACAAGCTTACTTTTCAAGTTCTCACAACTGGGCCTTGAACTTACTTTATGAATGGGTTGGCTTGAAATCTGAATGATTTTAGAGCTCTGGTCATCATAAAGTTCAAGGCGTGGCGCCTGTATTTAACCTTCTCTGATTTCTATCTATGAGAAATTAAAACCTATTCATTCTTTATATGCTGCCAGTTCCTCTTTCTTTACATACTGGTATTATTCTGATTATTAATCACTGTTAAAAATTTACTTTCTTCCTCCAATGAACCCACAACCCTCAACTTAGCCATCCAATTCTGTAGTCCTATCATTCCTGTTTCTTCAAGAATCTCTTTATGCATATCAGTCCATTCCTTTCTGCTGATATATGCTTCCAGGTCATGATGGAGGAAAATAACCCATTCAACTGAAACTGCCCACCAGGAGCTATCAACACTGGATGATGTTCAGAGCCTCTTCTAACTGCAATGGCATCCAGCTTGCTAATTTTTAGAGGGTACTTTCTAGGAATGCTTCTGGGAACAAACACTTCAAGTTCTCCATGAAACAGTTTCTGAACATTTCTTGAATGGGGTTTGTTGAGAAATAGTCCCAGGGAAGATGAATGTGAGGTTAAGGGAAGTATAATTAGGTGAATGAGCAAAGATGAATGTACGGCAGAGGACTTGGGCCACCTTTTGGTAGGATTCCCGAACTGGGTGACCTCTTGCATGTATCTCTGTTGGATAGTGAAGGACCTAGCCCATGTGACCTGACATTTACAGTTTTTGGCTATGAGTTACCTTGTAGGGAAGGTGAGTGAAGAATTAGGCAGCTGCTCTGGGTCTCTGTAAGCATCATGACCTGCAGAGTTTCGATCCAAGAGAGGTAAAAAGGAAGTCCTGTTCAGCATGACTCATGGCTGTTGTGGGCTCAAACTTATAATGACTGATCCTAAGTAGTCTGTTTAAGCCCCACACAATTTGGTGGAAAAAAAATACATGGTGATAATTAACTCAATACCATGTGCACAATAAATCTTAAGACGTGACTATGTAAAAACCCTTTGTAAAGTGCTTGTGACATTTTCCACAAAGATGGGACCTATGGATTGAGAAAAGCAAGCTCATGATAAGGGTCTAGGGAGGGGCTGGTGTTGTCTTGGCCACACAGATAGTGCAAAGGTCATCAGGTTTTAAACCACATCTGCTTCCAGCCTTTATGTGGAAACAGGTAATATGCCTCTCCCTTTGAAGAGTCAACGCAGTCTGTTTAACATCCCTGGTTCCTTTAGTGCTTATCAGTGAGCACTTGGCCCTCTGTGCCTTTGATGAGGGCAATTCCTGGACAGAAACTTCTAGGAGTTGCCTTTAACCAGTGTCTGTGCTTGCTAGGATTTAGAGCCACTCACTGAAGAGGAGTCTTTCAGTGTTACCCAATACCTTGTACTATTCAAGTCAATCTCTGGAAACTAGTCTGGACATTTCTAGCTCCTGCCTTACATTTGACATCTCATTATTTAATCTTTAGTTACATTATTTGTGTTGCTATTTTTGTGTATGCATGTTCTCTATACCTGTGCTGCTGTAGAAGTGCATGAGGACCAAAGAGGACTAGTGTGGGTTGGTTCTCTCTTTCTGTCATGTGATGCTCAGGTCATTAAACTTGGTGGTAAGCATCAGTATTCAGTGGCTCCCTGACATCGGTTTTGTTTTAATGTTAATTATTTTTCTTTTTCCTTTGTGTGTGTGTGGACATGTATATGTGAGTTCCACTTGGTAAAGCTGGAGGTTGTTGTTTTAGGAAACATCTTCCATCTCCCATCTACCTTACGTATTGAGGCAGAGTCTGTCAATCAAACCCAGAGCTCACCATTGTGTCTCATTTCACTTGGTCCCTTGCTCTGGGAATCCTGTCTCTACTTCTGAGGTTGGAATTGCAGAAGATCTGCCTGGCTAACCAGCATATGTGACTTCTGGGGACTTGGGTCCTCATGCTTGCTTGGCAAGTAGCTCTGCTACTGAGATCAGCTCTTTAATCAACCTGAACCTCTTCTCTTTTTCTAAGAATAACAATATTATTCAAAAATGATTTTCTTCCCATGTTGAGCTTTGGATTTTTGGTCCAGTAATAGTCAATAATGTAAATCTATGCACGTCACTTCCCCAACTGACAAGATTGCTTCTATAATCAGCCTCGGTCAGTGAATGCCTTTCTGTATCATTTTTAAAAATATATTTTTGAGATTATAATATAATTACATCATTTCTTTCTATTTTTGTCTCTCCTAACTGCCTTATACACCCTTCCTTGTTCTCTTTCAAATCTATGGCTTCTTTTTCCATTAATTGTTGTTTCAGATAGATATTTCTAAAAATAGAAATAAGCTGTTCTCAGTCTGTATAACATTACTTATATGTATGTGCTTTCAAGATTGACCATTTGGTATGGGATAGCTAACTGGGTGCTCTTCCCTGGGAAAGATCATCTTTCCTTAGTTTCCTGTGGTCCTTTCCTTAGAGTTAGGGCCTTGGAAGCACCCCCCTTTTCACATTAGCGTGTCTGTTGCTCCTGCTCTTGCTCAACGCATGTTTAGGCAACCATGTTGGTGAAAGCTCATGCGTGCAGGTTCTGACATCTCTAGGAAATGACCTGACAGCAAAGTCCCTGCTCCTTTGGCTGATACAATCTTTCCACCTCCTCGTCCACAATGAACCCAGAACCTTAGATGAGGGAGCCGTCTTGTAGATTTGTTGTTTGAGACTGAAGCTCCACAACTCTGCATTTTGATTGGTTGTGGTGTTTGTAAGAATTTTATTAAGACATAATTTACATATCATAAAATTCATTCTGAAATGGGATATTGATACATGCTTAGGTTTCTCCAATCGTCATTTTTATCTGCTCGATGCAATTCCCATCACCCTCTCCCCAAAGAATCTTTACTCACGGATCGCTTTTCATGCACCCTTAATTTTCAGCCCTGATAATCACTCATCTGCCTTTTGTCTTTAAAGATTTTCCCATAGAGGATATTTCGTGTAAATGGAATCATACAGTGCTTGGACTGTAAGACCATCCTCCTTAATTTCCATTGTGTTTCCTGATGCAGAATGTCTCCTTACCTATTTTTTAAGGGCTTTAGGATAGGCTGACCTTTAACTCTCAGTCATCCTGATACAGTCTCAGGAGATTTTTCTATTGCTTATCAATACTGTGTTGTAATCTTTCACCACAATGTGTCAGGAGTAAATGTAGCAAAATTTGTAAGAACTATTTTTATTGTCACTCACAGATTTAAATACCAAGACGCATTTTCAAAGTGTTTCCCCTCATATTTCTAGATATCAGACAAATTCACCCTATTCTTCCTTTCTGGTGTGACTATTTATAATGGCATATAGCAAGGTGTGCCCTTGCCATAGCTGGACCTGTGCTGTTTGGGCTTTGACCCACCCTCTAAAACTACATAACAAACCTTGTGCCAAATAACCTTTTTCTTGTTATGGATTCATTTCATTCATATAGGTCTTTCATTATAGCAATGAAAAACTGGGGAATAAAATGCCCTCTATCCTAAAATCTCACATATGATTCGCTAGAGCAGTGTGGGTCTTTCATGAGTGTCATCTTCAAAACTATGAATTGGTATCATACACTTGGTCCCTCTTAGGGCAGCAAATACATAAGATAGGTTTAGCAAAGAAACAATCACATGGTCTATGGGAGATGCTATTCTGTTATTCTGTTACCATCAACTTTATGCTTCAAAATTTTTCTGCTATTTGCTTTTGTAAAATGAAATTTCAAAATCTTAATGATAATTTTATAATTAAAATTTTGTTTATGCCACATGGCAGAGGTTAGCTTCTTTATTAACCAGTCATAGGTGCTTGTCACAATACAGGAGGGTGATGACACAAGCCTATTGGAGATTGCCACCTTCTCCACCCTCCTATCCAAAATCTCCTTCATGGGCTTGCAGAGATTCTCAAACTTTGACTTGGTCTCTTTATTCTCTTCTCTTCCTCATCCTCTGTAGTTCCAGGTTCTCTTTAGTCACTGCTGTACACTAGAAATATATATTTCTCTCATTGGTTAATAAGGAAGCTACTTTGGCCTATAAAAAGGCAGAATAAGGCAAGACAGGAAAGCCAATCTGAAAATACAGAGAGAAGAAGGGTGGAGTCAGAGAGAAATGTGAGCCAGCCACCAGGAAAGCAAGATGTGTTAGAGAACAGGTAAAGACACAAAGCCACATGGCAAAATGTAAATTAATAAAAATGGGTTAATTTAAGTTGTAAGAGATAGTTAGCAATAAGCCTGAGCTATAAGTCAAGCATTCTGTAAATAATAAAAGCTTTTGTGTGTTTATTTGGGACTGGACAGGCAGTTGGGAAAAGACAAGCTCTTCCTCCATTTACAAGTCACCAAGACGGCGTTCTTTCTATATAACTCTCTGAGTTGCTGCACACGGTACTCATCAGTAGACTCAGTTGTACACACCGCCTTCTGCACACAGTCTACAAATGCAGAGTTGGCTACCTGCTCTTTGCTCTCACAGGTAATACAGTAGATGGACTTCTGTGCCTTCTTCATTTGAGACACATACTCTGACAGGGAGGTCATCTCATCTCTAGACTGAGAGGTGTGCTAGTGGAGAAGCTCAGAGAGGCACTGACAGTGTTCTCCATGGGTTTAAAGCTTTAAATTATTGGACAACACATCACACAATCTCTTGTAGTTCTCCTTGTGTTCATCCAGCTCAGAGAAGAGTTCACGGCACTTTTTCACAATGTTTCTGGGGATGACTTTCAGTATCTTGTTCTGCTGGAGCCTTTCTCAGGAGATATTCAGGAGCAAATCCTCAGAGTCCGCCATTCTAAGGATAATGTTGAGGTTTTCAGGTATCAACTCATCACAACTGCCCAAGGTGAACACATGGCAGATTTCCAGATTGATGTTGTTCTTCTTGTTCTTTAAAAAGTCAAAGGAAGCCCACCAAGGAGTGAAGAGCAATGCCCTGAACACCAGCTGATTTACTACAGAAAAAAAAAATGTTTGATTACCAAGTGGTCTTCTCAAACATTGGGAAAGCACTTATAGAACTCACCATATTCTTCTTGAGTGATGTCATCCAAATTTTACATACAAATAGGCTTATTCTTATTCAGCTCTTCCTGATAAATGTATTTCTCTTTAATCTTCATTTTTCTGTTCCCTACTTTGCCATTGTCATCCTCTTTATCTGATCCCACATCCTCAGCCTTAGGTTTCTCTTTGTCATCTTTATCTTCCTCATCTTTCTCACCTTTTCTTCCTCTGCCTCATCATCCCTGATTGTCTCTTGTTCCTTCTCCAAATAGAATAGAATAGGTATAATAGCCTATGAACTGTGTTTCCTCACCACTTCCTTGACCCACTCCTGAGTATTTTGTCTGATCTTCTTTGAGGCAAAGGATCACTTTGGTACTCTGGCTAATGGGTTAACTGTGGTCTGCATGAACTGCCAAGGATCCACCAGTAGAAGACTCCCATGCATACTGCACATCATCATTGTGTTTTGTGATCACAACTGCTTCCTCTGCCTCTAGGTAGGCTGATAGAACTTAACAACACACTGTACAGTGATGGAGATGTCTGCAACAGCCTGCAAAATCTCCATGAACACTTTTTTTTTTGCCAGACAATGGTTTCCAAGTTATTTATGAAGTCAGACTCAGTCATACCATATGGTCCTGAGGGTTATAGATGATGTCTATTTTTAACTCTTTAGCATTGTATAACTTGGAACAGTTTGTCAGGTTCTCATAGTTAATTGTCCAGCATCAGAAGCATTAGAGAAAAACTTTTAAAGGAAAATTTCCTTGTATGAATAAAGAGTATTGTTGGTGTGAGACATGAGCTAAGCAATTTCTGCCTGAAGGAGAAATTTCCTCCTGTATGTACTTCCTCAGGAATCTTGCCAGGTTAGCCTAATAGTAGTACAGAGCAGGGTGGGTCCAGACAAGGTCTGACTAGCAACTTGTACACCAAACCTAGACTGTATGGGAGAGACTCGAGAGAGTTATTCTCTTCCTTTTCTGGGTTCACGTCAAGGGTCAGGGTCACAGTTCTAGGAAGTCCCCCCTCCACACACACCCACATAATCATAGTTGGTTACACCACTGCCCGAAGCACACTATCTGCACTTCGCTTCCTGTTGAAGCTCTTGCCCAGCCACTTCTCTTTATTTAAACGCTCGCAATTTGTTTACTCTTGACTGTTTATAATACAACTTGATTATTTATAACACAATCTCCTCTGACAATCATATTACATGTAAGATGACACTATATAATCATCTGACATTTTTTTCTATAGAATTCTCTGAAGAAACATAGAATGCACAGGAGGAAACTGTTTTGTAAGTAAAAGCTGTGTCTTTTCATCCCTATGTTCCCAGGACCTAGTATTATACCTCACATATAGAATCATTCTTTTAAAATTACTTTGTGGGTAATGAATATAGTATTCTGATTATCAGTCGTATAAAGGACCAAAGATTCTGATAGCAAGAAACCCATTTCCATTTCCTTTCAGACAATATCCTTTTCAAAGGGAGAGGGGACAGAGGAGCTGACTTTGAGCAAAGGTGTGCTTGACCCTGAAAATGAAAACAACACAAAGGGAGTTTCCCTGAAGTATATTTTCATGAACTCAAGTCAAAGCTTTAATTTATGTAAGGCTTATAGTCCCCTCTTTCTCCCACCCTCTCTCCATGTCTCTCTCTCTCTGTGTCTATATTATCAAATAAATGGTGTCCAAATTATGATTAGTTGCAAAAACACTTCATAGTTATTTTAGATACTAAGGAAAACATTATTCTATGCTGGATATAGGGAGTGGGACAGTCAGTCTAATTAAATCAATAATTTGGGGGTGAAAGTGTAAGTAAATTACCACAGTTCACAAATCAAACTAAAAGAACCCAAAGGAAAACGGGAAGATTTTAGGCTTCTTGATATTCAAATATTTTATAGCGTTGGTTGTTAAAACTTTGATCTGCTCGTGTTGTATTTTCCCAGCAACCATGGGAATGTTGTATTACATTCACTTAGTGTCCTGGCAGGGGTATGGAGCCCTGGGTAGAATTAGTGACATGAGCCACAGTAAAAGCAGAAACATGGTTATTCCACAGCCATGCTCAACCTAACCGAAAAGAGAAGGCTGGCACTCTTTGTGTACCAGAGCACAGTGCAAGTACACAGGTTCAACAGAGCTGCCCCATAGAGTCTTAGCAAATTCATCACAAAGGAAATCAAATATGTGTGCATATGCTTATTTAGAAAAATATGGGCAGATTTTTCTTAAAAATACATCTCCCCAACCCGCAATTCATCACTATTGGTGTGTTTTCTGTATCTAATGTGTAGATTACAAAATATGGTGACTAAAATTAATACAATTTTTTAAAATTTTATCTTATGTTTGGAGGTTACAACAGAAAATGAGTCCCATTGAGCTAAAAGTCAAAGTGGCATGGGGAGAAACTAGTTTCTTCTGGAAGTTCTGGGGACAATCCATGTTCTTGCTTTTTTGAAGCTTACCTGTATTCTATAGCTCAAGTCTCCCTTTTCCCTCCAATCTGTTTCCTTAGCTCATCTCCATGACTCTGCCTACTCTCTCTCTCTATATATATATCTCTTCCAGCCTGGCTTTATTCTGCCCTGCTATAGGCTGAAGAGGCTTCTTTTATTAACCAATGGTAGTAAAACATATTCACAGTATACAGAGGGGAATCCCACAATATATATTCCTATGTCAAGTTGCTTATTTTGAGTTTATCATCTGTGTAAGCAATATCTGTATAAAATCAAGGATTAGTATGTTATCTTTGGGGTATATTACACAGATTAATATTACAGAACGTTGTTAAATATGAGGAAGGTTAAGGAAAGGAAAACAGCAACCAACTAATGACAAAACATACAATTGTTGAAAAATTCCTTCACTTTCCCTATGTTTTCTGACAAACCAATTTTGACCTAGCAAATAAGAAGGGCAATGATGCCCAAATGAGGAATGACCTAATTTAAGATCTGAAAAGCCAGGCACATTCTTGAAGAAGAAAGTTCTGCAATTAATAAAGGGCCAGGAAGATGTAACTGATTTCACTTTTACAGTAAGCTGTTGCTTTAAGAAGGAACTGGTTCCATTTTAAGTGCATGGAGTCTACAAGTAGAAATGGACCCAACAGCTTGAGAGAAAGCATCCGTTCTGTAAAGGCATGGGGAATAAACCATGGCAACTGCCACAGGGCAAGAGCAGACAGCTCCAGCCATCCAATCCCTGTAACACAGTGTCAGTGTGAGGCCCTTGTAATCTCCAGAGATGGGGGCAATGATACCGAGGCCTTCAATTTGCTGCTAGAGGAAAGAATTCGCTCCAAGGGAAGAAGTCAATGGATCCAGGCGCTTGATATATTGAGAAACAAGGAACCGGCTGTGGCTAACACTTTTGTCATTCTGCAGCAGCGGTAAAAATCAGAAACATGCGTTTCCACACTGCTGGTGGCCTTCTAACTGAAAATGCCTCTCTCTGCGAGAGGTACTAAGTGCCTTTTCCCTGAGAATAAATGTGACCCAAGTGATAAACCGGCCTTTCAGACACTTGTCTCTTTTTAAGGAGACAATATTGCAGGGATGGGGCGGGTGTCAAGGTTGATTACTCAGAAATAAAACCAGAAGGGGAGAAAACTTTCTTACTCTACAATATGTTTTTGTAAGTGGGTAGGCAAAGTTAGAATACGCGTGAGACTAGAACATCATGCATGCAGGTGTGGTGTGTGTGTGTAGTCTCAATAAACAGTGTCGAAGGAGGATGAATCGTGCATGTACTTAATGCTATTTTTAAGTACAAATAAGTTTTCTAGGGTCATATCTCTATGGGAGGTGGCCAGTAAACATGAGCAGGTTTGCAAGACACTGGTCCTCCCTAGCTACAGTGTCTCTCTCTCTCTGGGCTCAATAACCCACTAAAATATGTTGTATGGAAAATATCAAAAGGAAAAAAAGAAGGGGAGAGACTGTAAATTTTATCATAATATAGTACCATAATCCTTCTATGTGCCACTATTTAGCTTTGTTAATCATTTACCAGCCTAATTTATTAATTCAATTAGGTATGTATAAGAACTTTAAAAAAAAGCAGATATAAGATTTTTTACGATATATGGTTTCTAAGAGAAGTTTTAGAATTTATTCTCATGAATAAGAGGAATGATATATATCTTGCATATGATGTCTATGCAATCTTTAGAAACGGCCTTTGATGATCGTCTAAGAAATGAAGGAGCTTTGGAGCCACTTCTAGGACTGAATTCCATTCCAACTCTATCCTGTTAAAATTTTAAAACCCAAATTCTTTATTTGTTTAATGAGGTTAAAGTACCATTGTTTTGAGATCAAGTGGCATTAACATCGGGAAACCTTCACATTGTAATTAGCATATGGGATATTTTTAAACCACAATGTTATCATCAAGCAAAACCAGAGCCATCATTACCAGCCATAGAGATAAGATTTTTATCTGATTAAACCAGTAAGTTCTGCATTACATTATACATACATACACACATACCTTTGAAGAATTGGACACAGTGTGCAGAAAAAGCTAGAGTTTTAAGTTGGTCAAAGTTGCTGCTAGAAATACACACAGAAGCCAGGTGGTGGTGGCGCATGCCTTTAATCCTAGCACTTGGGAGGCAGAGGCAGGCAGATCTCGGTGAGTTCAAGGCCAACATGTTCTACAAGAGCTAGTTCTAAAACAGGCTCCAAAGATACAGAGAAATCCTATCTCAAAAAACCAAAAAAGAAAGAAAGAAAGAAAGAAAGAAAGAAAGAAAGAAAGAAAGAAAGAAAGAAAGAAAGAAAGACAGACAGACACACAGTAGACAATGTACCAGTGAAGATGATCTTCCTAACAAGTTCATTTAGGAAGATTTTTGTAGTGACTCTCTTATGAGATGTCTACACTATCTTACATACAACTGTGTTTTGCTTTCCCCCACCTCCTTCCAATACCATTGCTAAAATCAATATTAAACTTTCTTTTAGCACAACCTATCCTTGCTTGCTCCCCTACAAAGACTTAATTTTTATAGCAACAATATTTCTGAAATATTGATCAAAAAGTTGTGTCCACTTCAATTCACACTCAACATTGCTGAAGTTTCTGGGTCAGTAATCTTTCACAGATGGTAACTCACTTGTCAATGCATTATTTTATGCACCAAATTAAATCATTTGCCTTGTCCCAAATTTGAAAGCCTAACTTATAATTATGAGCTATAAGAAATTATTGTTTAGGACATAAAGGTATCTAATGCTTTCCAGAACTTTCTGACATTTCTCTTAATTAGTTTTACCCAGCATGCAGCAAAAAGTTAATCATTTTCTGTGATACTTAATAGATAAAGTGTTGCAAAAATACTGTAGAAGAGGGATTCTGAGTTGGACTTTCTGGTTCTTTCTGAAGAAGGAAAAGAGGAGCGTGGGAAACGTGTATCACCACCACACTTTCAAACTGATAGTCAAATTTTCTCCAACTTTGGTAAAATTTTTGTTTAGTGTGTTTTGATGTTCATTGTTAGGGTCTGGGGTAACTCTTTTGGTAAAATTCTCAGTCTTTAAATCAAGCAAGAACACAATCACAATTCATGTTTGAGGAGAAGGGCATAGTTTGTTTAGATAGCTCTGTCATTTCTTTTTGACCTGGCCCATTTCTAAATTAGAGCAGAAATAGGAAACATTTTTTATATGGGAATGAAAATCAATCAGTCCACAGCATGTGGACTTAGCCTGGTTTGGATAATGTGAAATATTACAAGTTACATACCTTTACGTTTCTGTTCCTACATCTCTGTTCCTCTATCTGTTCCTCTATCTGTATCTATCCCTCAGTCAAACAGTTTCCTTTCTAGAGGTATACTTCTGGTGTCCCTTTCTTACAGGAAGAAGGAGCAACCCAGAATGTAGCAGGGAAAGCCAGAATGGGAGAAGGAAGGTGAGCTGCAGGTCACCTGAGTCTAAAGGCAGACTGGAAGAGGGCATATGATAAGAATGTAAAAGAACTCTCTGAAACCCATGTAACATCAAGCCATAAGCAGTTTCACTTCCCCCAGCGAAGCCATCCTGTAGCGTTGTGGCCTGAGCGCCGGGGCTACATTTCCGGAAACCTCGGGCCACAGTACCCAGGGTGGGAAGCAAGCTGCAGGGCCACAGCCCAGCAGAGCTCAAGGTCTGCAGGGGAAGTTGCAGGCAGGGACCCTGCTGCTGCAGTTCCCAGGCCTCTGGCTCCAACCACCAGCAATGCTTCATGTGGCTTCTGGCACTAGGGGCAGCAGCCAGGACCTTCTCACAGCTGGCCCCTCGCCTCCAGGTGGGTGGTCTTGCGTTTGCCAGGGCTGTGGGTGGAGGGTTCAAGATGAACTTTGGCCCCTGCTGAAATCAAGGGCCACCAGTACAGTTTGTCCTGGAGCCACCAAGATCAGGGTATCTTTAAACCCAGAGTCTCTGTTTCCCCCACATCGGAAGGCACGTCTCTACCAAGCAGCTGCTTTGAGGGATGGGAGTGGGAAACACAGCGGGTGGCGTGTGTACTTCCTATTCTAGCAGCTTCCAGCACCTGCCTGCACAACTTCTGAGGAGCTAGAACTTTCCCGAGTGCTCCAGGCAGTGTCCAGACATTTCTAAAATCATTTTGCACATGGCCTTAAGGCTAGGTCTCATCTGAAATGTATATGAATGGAGCAAAACGCCTCCTCTGTTACACCCTCGCCATTTCACCTGCCTCATGCTAATCTGTGCCTCCCTGGAGCCATGAGCTCCTAACTGAGAAAAGGGAAAGGGGTCACTTTGGCTGAGTATGTCAGTGAGTTTCTACTTTCAAATGAACGTTAAGGTGGTTGCTTTGAGTTCCTTTTGGTTTTATTTTCAAACGCATTTGTGAGTCCTATAATCAGCCTTAAAAACTGTTAGCTTTGGAAAAGAAATTTCATGAGCATTTCCATGTTATAGGAAATGTTCCTGAGGAGATATGCAGCAAGAAAATACAGCCTGAAATTCTTTTTATGTACTAAGGAGGATTAAATTACTTGTAACTTTTTTTTTTTTTTAGGTAGTATCTTTTTTTTTTTTTTTTTTTGCTTCAGTTGCTTTAGGGTATAATATACTTTTAATCAATGTGGACAGCTGATTTTCAGTTAAAATGGGAAATGTATTTAAAATAGTGGCCAATGGCCTGAGATGAGTTAGAGCTAGTGGTGGGGGGACACCGTGTCATTTTACATGCTAGACACTGACGTTCTTCAGCACTCTGTAGCCTGGGGTCTGTGACACAGAAACCATCACTCTTCTGGACCCTGAGCACGTGACCACTTTTGTAATTTTGGTTTAACCATTGAGTTCGAAGCCATTTGTTTCACTGATATTCAGGTTGATTCTGAGCAACAGGCTGACGTGGTGCACCTTCTATGTCCTGTGGAGCCTTCTTGCTCCCCCGTGTCATTTTTCTCGCCTCTTTGCTCTTTCTCAATACAATATTTAGCGCTTGCTTCACTTACTCCCTTATGGATGTGAAAATTCCCCAGTAGTATTTTGACATTAGCCCAGTCCTACTCCAATTGTGCACGTAGTCTTTTAAGAAATCCAGTTTTTTTTTTATTAGCAAGTTTGTCATTATACAGTTTTGGAAATGTACACAATACACACAGACCAGTCTCGCCGTCCACCTCCCCAACATCCCATCACACTTCCTCCCCGTAAGCTCACTTTCATATTCATGCCTATGGCTTTCATTTTGTGACCCATGGATATTAACCCATGTAACCATGAATTTGCAACTACCCTTGGTGACTGAGATTTCCCGTTTCCCAGAAGGAGGGTCACACAGGGCCCCTTTCCTTCTTCTCTTGTTTATTAAGTGGTGAGGTTTTTCATACCATGGAGTTGACATTAGCTTAGTGTGGTATGTGGGCTTAATTCATTCAACAACTTCCTTTCTGAGGAAAAGCTGCTCTTCAGAGGGATGCTTCCCATGGTCACACAAGAAGTAACTACCAGGAAGTCATCCAGTCATCAGTGCATGAGCCACCATGTGTCGTGGAGCAATAAGTGCAAAGTGGTAACCATGTTTTGACCCCATGAAGACATGTGCTGTGATGACTGCATCCTGACATCAGAGCCCTGTTCACCATTAAGTATCCACCCAGTCCTTCAGTGGCGGATGGCAAGGTTTAATACCCAGTGCTAAAGCAGAGTACACACAATGTACAAATGATGGGAACTGGATTTAGAATGTGTCTTTCGATTTGTGTTTAACTAGCTATGGTTTAACAGTGTCAGAAGGGGGACCCTTCCTCTGTTTCATTCTGAAGCTAATGTTTTTTAAAAGGTTTTTTTTTTTAATAGCTACTTTCTTTAGGAGCTATTCATTGAAGTCCAAATTATTTGTCCAATACTTTAAAAAGTTTTAGTTGGTATTATTTGTTGTGGAAAACAGAAAATATTAAAGATTAGAAGCCATGTGTCTCCCCACCTGTCATGTGGTCAGTGCTTAGCCGCAGCTTTTATCAAGCGAGGTTTCCTACATCTCTCCCTCGAAATCCAGAGGATTTGCAGCTTTTCCTGCAACTACGATCTGGATCTCCCCTACTAAGCAAACCCCTGATTCTACTTTGGTGCTTGGCCAAGCTTGCTTTCTCTAGAGTATCCGCATGTTCTGACTAGGTCACTTCTGCTGAGAAATAAAGAAGGAAACCCCTTTAGACAGTTTTTACTTAAACATGAAGTTATTCAGTAACGAGTAATTACTGGAGAGTCAGGCCTAAGCATCAGCATGTCATGGGGTACTGGATGAGCAGAAGGAATTTTCTACTGCACATACTTTAGTGTGCACTGCCCACCTCGGGGGCCTCCAGATGCAGGCTCTCTCAGGCCTGCTTCCAGATTCATCACTTCCCTCCTGTGATCATCACCAATCTCTTTCAGTTGTTATAAAAAAAAATCTTGGGAAACAGTAACACATATTTGGAAGGGTTGTGGGGTTTTTTTGAGAATTAAAAGAGAAAATATAGGCAAAGTCCTGTTTAGGGTGCCATAGATGTTATTTTAATCCTTAGATCATTGTTCAATAGCCTTGTATTTACATATTTAAGAAAGTTCTTCCTGGGTTTCATGGTACAGTCTGTTAATACCAGCTAATGGTAGGCAAGGTAAGAAGCCAGCCTGGGCTACACAAACAGAGAAACAAAAAAAAAGATAACATTTATGTTGGAAGCCTTTTTGTCTTGTTTGGAAGCCAACTTAATGACTAAGCAATTTGAGAACTGGAAAAATTAGAAGGTATGGCTTCCTGTGTGAGATACTGCCACATCTGTGGGGAAATGATGTGGTTAGAGTAATCCACAGTGAAAAAACCAAGGGCACATGGATGTAAAGAGTATGAAACTGAAGCAGTTTTCACAGAACTAAAACATGAAAGGAATTTAATAGGTCACAGTGAGTGCACAATCTCCTTTCCCTTCTCAGGGAGTACCAGTTCTACTAAGACACCATCTAGGTAAATGTAAGTGTCAAAAACTGTACAGTATTTTAATTCCTCAAATATTTTGAATTATTTATAGAGGAATAAGCTGCTTTCTCAAAATATTTACTGCTGGTTTAAGAAGTTTTCAATCTATGCCAGGCATGGTGGCGCGTGCCGTTTAATCGAGAACACAAGAGAGACAGAGACAGGCACATCAGTTTGAGTTCGGGGCTAGACTAGTCTACGCATTGATGCCAGGGCTTCACAGTGAGTTCCTATCTTTAAAAAAAAAATCAAATTTAAAGTAAGTAAGGAGCATGGCATGTGCGTCAGGAGGGCAGGGGTGGCTCAGTGGGTGAAGACACGTGCCAGCAAACCTGATGGCCTGAGTTTGCTATTGAGAGCCCACATAGTGGAAGAATGGAAGGAGAGAATGGACTCCAGCAAGTTATCCTCTGATCTTCACATACATCAACCATGGCACATGCACAGAGACAGTGTAAGTGTAAAACTAGAGAGAGAGAGAGAGAGAGAGAGAGAGAGAGAGAGAGAGAGAGAGAGAGAGAGAGAGAGAGAATTAGAAGTAAGAAGTGCCATTCTGGCCAAATAAGAGTTAAATATGTTAACAGTTTATCTCGTTGTTGCCTAAGTCTTTGAGTTGCATTTGTTATTTGTTAGACTGGAAAAGTCTTACAGTGATTTAAATAACTGTGAAATAAGAATAAGGAGGGAAATTATTTTCTAGGCATCCTTGTTCAAAGACATGTTGTTATTCGACATCATATGTAGTTAACTTCTCGATACGTAAAACGATGTCTGTGTTTTACTGCAGACATCAGATACCAGATGGGACTGGCTGTTTCCCTTCGAGAAAAACAATAAGCACCTTAGACTTTCACACCACAGAAACTCCTTTGTTGGTTCCAACATCATATATGAAAAATCTTACAAAAAACCCAAAACCAAAAACCTTCCACAGTCATGACTAGTAATCCCTCAGGCCTTCTAGCCTTCCCTGACCTTCACGTGTATCTTCTGTATTGGAACAAGATATGTCTTCTAGTGCTGTGTATCACAGCTTCCATTCTTTTAAGCTCCTCTGCCATGTTTGTTTGCATATTAGCAGTTCCCTTGCTCTGTTTTCTTATTCTGCGTGTTCTGAGCCAAAAAGTAGAAGAATTGTTCCTGTGGGCTGGAGAGAGGGCTCGGTGGTTAAGAGCACTGTCTGCTCTTCCAGAGGACCCGGGTTCAAATGCCTGCATTCACATAACAGCTCATGACTGTCTGTAACTCTTGTTCCAGGGGATCTGATACCCTCACAAAGACATACATGTGGGCAAAACACCAATGCACATTAAATAAAAATAAATAATTAAAAGAAAGTACTGTTCCTGACTAGGACTTCCATCTGCCCTCCTCTCCTCCTCTCCCTTTTTCCTTCTTTCCATGTTCTCTTCATCATTCTTTTCTTCCACACCATCTTTCTTCTCTTCTTTCCTCTTTATGGTCTGATACACTCTGAAGACAAAGCTTTGTTCTTTTCTCAAAGTCATTCTCATTCATTTTTATCCCATGTTCATAACTAACTTCCAGAGGAATAGAACAGTGTTAAGAAAGCTTGAAAAATTTGGCCTCCTTTCAACATCCTTTTAAAAGTCACATGAAATGGACATCATGTGACCTCGGTCATGGACACTAGCATCTCCTTTGAACAACAATTCATATGATTTAGTATGAATACACTGTACCTTTTAAGCCATTCAAATGAAACTGTTGAGCCCTAAGCTGCCATGCTTCTAGGGGCAGTGAAGAAGCACAGAAAGGGTGAACCTAAGGCACTCAAGCTACTACTATTGACTCTCCTGTCACGGCCAGAAGACTCTGTAAGATTTATGCATTGTTTTAAAAAAAATTGATTGATCACATTTTCTTGGGTTTAAATGGACATAGCTTTAAATCTTTGGAGTTAATTAGTTTTTTTATAAAGTGAGGAAAGAGATATAAAAATTGTGATGGTGGTGAGATCTTATGGTATATGTTTTGACATTGCTAGGGGACAGAATCTCATACCAAGCCCTGACACTGTTTCCTACAGTATTTCTTCTCCCTCTCCTATAGTGTTTCCTTAGGCACAAGAGTGTTTTGTAGATGCACTGGTTGGTTATCTAGTGCCAAACAGCCATCCGTGAAAACATGAATAAAAGAAATATTATATTGATATAACAGGTTATACTTAGAAATCTATGTATATATATATTTATGTACATGTAATAACAGTGCAAAAAAGGCCATGAATTTGAAAGAGAGCATAAAGGCATATATGGGGAGGTTTAGTGGGAGAAATTACAGAGAGAAACATTTCAAATAAACTGTAATCACAAAAAGTCACACAAATGAACAGAAAGAAAAATCAAATAATTGTAATGGTGAAGCCATGTCAATTTGACACCACCTGGAATCACCCGGGAAGAGTCTCATTGAGGGCTCATCTAAAATGGGTTGACCTGGGGAACTATCTGTAGGAGACTGTTGTGAGTGAATTGGGGTTGGAAAACTTGTCCATTCTGGGTGGCCCCATACCCTAGGTATGAGGTTCTCAACTGTAGAAGAGTAGAGAATTTAGCTGAGCCCCAGCAAGAGATCAGTCATTTCCCTCTGCTCCTGATGCGACTGTTTGAAGTACCCTCTGTGACTTTCCCACATTGATGGACTTTATCCCAAGGTTATAAACTGAAGTGAGTCTCTTTTCACAGGCAAGTTGCTTTGGTCAGGGTATTTTGTTCATGCAAAAAAATAAAACTATAGCAAGAAAATTACAAGGCTCATGATATAGAAAAGCAAGAGGTTCATGGGTCACTCATTCCAACTGACAACAGATATGACTTCAAGGTTGAAGCTTGAATAATATTTGAGTTGAGATGGTGAGTAGCTGGTCATATTAAGATCATGGGTATTACAAAGGTAGTTTAAGGTAAAGATAGAAAAATTGGGTAAATATGATACTTGTGCATATCAACATTTTATAATTGATAAATACTCCAGAGAGATAAACTTCAAAGGAGAAAAAATGTAGTTTAACTCCTAATTCTAAAGGTTCCATTTATATATGTTGAGATCGACTTCATGTATCTTATGATGCATGCTCTACTTTTTCTGTTGAATATTTAAGAGTTTCAAGTTTTATGTTGAGTTTCTTGATCTGTTTGGAATTTATTTATATATATATTTATTTACTTACTTATTTGGATGGTGAGAGGTACGTAGGTGAGTAGTGGTCAAAGCAAGGCTCAAAACATGATAAAGTGCTGAGAATAAAAGCCCTAAATGGGGGGCTGGTGAGATGGCTCAGTGGTTAAGAGCACTGACTGCTCCTCCAGAGGACCCGGGTTCAATTCCCAGCACCCACATGGCAGCTTGCAGCTGTCTGTCGCTCCAATTCAAGAGAATCTGACATCATTATACCAGTGCGCATGAAATAAAGTTTTTTTTTTTTTAAAAAGCCCTAAATGGAATATCTAAATCACCAACTTCAAAACCTGCGGGTATTATAGAAGATGGGATGGAAAGGCAGGTCTATAGGATGGGGAAGAATATAGCCATTGTTTCATCAGGATATCACATGGCCATCTCGATCATGAGCACACAGCAGCTCTGGCCATCTTTATAAGACATGAAAGGAAAAAGATTGGGAAGGGACAAAGAATCAGAAGGACTGGGATGTGGATAGAAGACAACGGGTGTGAGCGAGTTATGATCCCAGTACGCTGTTTACAAGCAAATCTATCAGGAAATCTACACACTGATAAAATAGAAGGAAGGTAAAGGAGGTAGCTACTAGTGTCAATATGGCTTAGCGCAAAAAGATGAAGTCTAAGATGACAGCTCTCGAGTTGTGACTCACGGCAAGCAGTCAGGCAGTGATGTCACACTGCAGACGGAAGAGGGGGCTGAAGAATGAACTGCGGAGGAGAAGATGGCAGTGGCTAATGATGATTGCTTTTATAATACACGGGGAGGTTCAGGAAATGACTTTAGTACGAGGCATGGCCATGAGGAAAACATCTTATGGAAGCCTTGCACTGTCCCGAGAACAGTTTCCTGCAGTTAATTTTTATTTACTTTGACTGATTGAACGGAAATATGACAACCATGGAAAACTGTTTGATCAACTCCTACTAATCCACTCACAAGCAGTAACTGAGTGTGATAATCACTCCAATATCCAGCTCAATAAATCCAAAGGTCTGACATCAAAGAAAAGTGGTATTTTTTAAGATCAGTGTGCCTCCAGTATTCCAAAACTGCTGGGGCCCTGCCAGTGACAATCTTCCCCATGGAAACTTGCAGAAAGAATTCCATCAATTCTAGGAAGAATCTATTCTGATGAATAGAATTTTTCATATGTCTAAGTATTCTTGTTCCCCTGTTGTCTTTCCATCTCCTTTGTTTTCTCCCATGGTTCTGGAACTCCTTTTCCTCCTTTTCGACCTCTCTTTTCTTTAGAGATTTTTGTGGCATGGACCTTACTTGGGCACACTGTTAAACTGGTCCATAGCTGCACTTTCTATGGTAATCCAGGTTAGACTCTACACACTGCCATTCCTATTTCACCTGCTCACAGGCGTCAGCTCCTCACTGCATCTTTTTCCACCATGATCACTTGATCAAAAGCTACAACTCTGAATAAATCTGCCCATGGTTATTCCTTGTGTTTGGATCCAGAGGCAAATAATGTTGCCTTAAACCTCATTTTGGTGAAGTCAGTGATTCTATGTTTAGGTAAATCTTGTTACATGCTACAATAAGAAATTATAAAAAAAAACAGTGAGCACAAAATTATATTCCCTCAAAAGGAATCATATTGCAGTTCTCCTGTGACTGAATGATGTAACCTTATATATTGCGTACCTGCCCATGGTACAAACCTCTGCTGTGTTGCTCAATACCAGTCACTGCACCTGTAGCCATTAAGAACTTGAAATGTGCCTTTCTTAAGTTGGAATATGTCATAAATATTAAGCGAAAGCTGTCAAGGCAACACAAAAAGGTTCAGTCTCCCACTAATTTTATATTACTTATATGTTGAAATCATGTTTTGAGTTTATTGGTTCACATAAACATACCATGCAATTTATCAAATTAATCTCCTTCCCTCCTTCTGCTTTGCTTTACATTAAAAAGAAACGAAATCATTTTAAATGCTAATTAAGTCCTCTATTTATATTCATACGTTTGGGATGATTATAGTGAAGTATGTATTTATTTATGTTGATTCAAGTGTGGGATCTGCACATGCTTGTCTGAACAAGGCGGGTTTTTTAAGAATGTGATTCTTTTATATCTGAAATGGTTACCACATATTTTATAGGAGCATTGCAACCAAATGCAACAATGTATGTAAACTCTCTGCAGCATACACAGCACATGCTTAGCAAATAACAAATATTTCTTTGGTCCTGGAATAGTGATCAAGTTTGTTTTATTGAAAAGACTGTCTCCAGGTGGCCCATCTTCAGTACTTAGGTATCATGTGCACATGTAACTGAGGACTGAGGTCTTTATATAAATATTTTCTCATGTTTTCCTGATTAATTTTTATTGCCCTGTTGAGCACAATAATTTTCCAAACATAGATAACTCAACTCTTCACTAAAATTGAACTTAATAAAACCCATGATCTGCCACTGAAACGTTGTGTAGAAAAGTAAATAGTGAATATGTGAAGTTTCTTGTTTACTAATACTTAGACACAATTTTAAAAAAAGATTGTAGTTAAATTTTCTCTTCTTCTTTTTGGAGAAAAGAGACAATCCTGTATTACTTACTGTGCCCTGGATATTGAGACAGCAGGGTGGTAATAGTTGTTTCAGAGTTTAAGTATCATGGAACCATTGTATTCATGATTTGGGGTTTCAAGTAACAGCAAATTTTGATAGAGTCCTAGAAAAAGATTCAGGATTGTTTAGATGATATCTGCAGTCATTTATTTCATATAGGGTATAAAACTACAGAACATAAAGTAGATCTGTGAAGACCAAAAGAGATATAAAAGGCTCCCCAAAACAAGTTTCTTGTTTGAGTAACATATACATAAACAGGAAGAATTATAATTATGAGAAGAAAACCAGGCCAGCTCCTTTGCCTCATCTTTGAGAACAAGTCTGTTGAGAAGTTGCCAGTTAGAATACATTTCATTTCTGCTCTGACATGGGAAAACACAAAATCCATCAAAATGCCTGATTTTTTTTGTACTGTTTCGTTATTTCACGAGTGCTTGTAATCGTTTTCTCAATTAGTGCATGACATGAGTATGTCTTTTTGTAGTTCTTGGATTCTAAGTAACCCGAGTATAAGATCATTTTGTATCTCTTCCTCTCGCTTTCCCTCTCCACCATCCCTCCCT
The DNA here is from genome assembly GCF_903992535.2 of Arvicola amphibius. Taxonomy (NCBI): domain Eukaryota; kingdom Metazoa; phylum Chordata; class Mammalia; order Rodentia; family Cricetidae; genus Arvicola; species Arvicola amphibius. The sequence goes on along the minus strand of NC_052060.1, from coordinate 42,973,674 downwards.
GGTACTGTGTACTGATATGAATGTGATTAGGTGGGGTAGCTAGGTGGCTCCCCTCCTCTTCTCCCCTCTCCCGTGATCCCCATGCTCCCAATTTACTCAGGAGATCTTATCTTTTTATACTTCCCATATAGATTAGATCCATGTCTGTCTCTTAGGGTTCTCATTGTTGTCTAAGGCTTTCTGGATTGTGAATTGTAAGCCAGTTTTGATTTGCTTTGTGTCTATTTAAATAGCATGCATGTACCTAAATCCAATCATCAAATGATTTTGCAAGAATTCTCACACTAAACTGCAAAAACCTGCCATGGTGTCCATAATCATGTGATATCTGCAGCATATCATCATTTAAAAATGAGATTTCACTCACTAAAATATTCTGGAATTGAGGGCAATCTGATTAGAGTGGCCACGTGTAGCTTGTTTCTTTGTTAGAAATGTTCATCAATAAACAACGTGTTTGAAGAGAATACATGGGCCATTAAGAGCTGCTCAAGTCAATTACTGTTGTAGTCTTTTCCTACCTAAAACAGTGGCAACTAATTACTGCAATAAATTTAGGAAGATAGTACATTTTATGTTTTGTAGGTTAACTTAACAGCCCATGTAGAAGCAACTTGATACCACAATAATTTTTATTATCTCAAATAAATAGAGTGGATGCTCCTTAAAGGAGGCAGTGGATTCTGGCACCAGTACAATAGAGATAACCACATTAACAGACGCTGGCTGGTTAGCTAGTGATTGACATAGCATAGCTAATTGCATTTATGAAAATGGATAGAGTTGGAGTTATTTCGGAGCCTCTTATTTTTGCGGCAACTTGAGTGCCACATTTCTGAATATTCTTAGAATTCTTGTATTTCCTCATTTGTCTAATCTTTTTGAAACTGTTTCTTTATACAGAAATCTTCCTTTGATTATGAAAAGAACTAAAAACAAACAAACAGCAAGAACAAGAGACAAACATGGCGCCATTAATACCCAGATGATTTAAGCTGTTTCTCTGTAGTAAATTAACACTTAATCTGGTAAAAAAAATATTTTAATTATTTTTATAAGATATGTATGTCATTTGATATAACATAATTTTTACCAATTAGCCATATATTCCAGGGTAGATAGACTGAAAGGGTAGAGTTGAAAAACAAATGAAGTCAAGTATTTAGAATGTTACACATTTTACTTTTTTCTATTGTATTTATGGAGGAGCATGACAGAAAATAAACAATCACAAAATATGTTAGGATGCACCCATAGTCTGTATAGTTCAGGTCTTGAATTTAATATTTTTTTTACTTTAAATTGCATGATGTATTTATTGTGTTGGTCTTGTAGATAAAATCCAGAACTTTATGTATGGTATTCACATGCTATACTATTGAGCTAAATCCCAGCCTATCTTAGTAGGTTCAACTTTGTAGCTTTAATCTAATTAATATTTCAATTAATTAATGATTAATAATTTGCTTAAGTACTTCATAATTACAGTTATGTGGCTGTTTGGTGAAATATCATCCAAAAGCAGAAAATCCACAACAGTTTATCTCACAAAAGAATGAATCATCCTTCATATAAAATTATGATTCATTAATGTAAAGATGATGAAATCCTTTTTAATAGCACAGAAAACATTTGTCATTTAATCAAGTGCTGACTCTGCCACTATCTGACCTTAACCCCTTTCAAGTTTCAAACCTCTCTGGTTCCTAGGAGGTATTAGATGCTGATGATTACGTTATTTGTCCATGATGATACTTGATTCATATTAGTGGTTGAATTGACATATTTTATCTTAAAAGAAAAATGCTACAGAAGCAAACATGGTTTTGAGTAGATTTCTGGAATTGATATTGATGAGAGCAAGTAGACTAAAGACTACAGCCTTACATGTGAATGCTTACACATTGCTTAATTGATTCTTCGAGGATTTTTATTTGTCATCTTTTCTGTTGGGTTCTGGCCATCATGCACCATTTTTAAGAGAAGTGATGGTTGGGCAATGTGAGCAGATCTGTTTCATTTTATCTTGGCCACAGCTCCAGTGACTTGAAGGCCCTTTGCTAGCAGGGGTCTGAGCTACTCAGTGGTGAGAACTGGTCAATAGGTGCAAGAAACAGCTGAGTGTTTTCTCCTAAGCCCGGACATAACTTCTGATGCATGGCTGCTCTTCTGAGAAAGCCACCATTCCTTTCTACAGGCAGTTGCCAGCCCTGTCCCCCGAGGGCCATACTTCACTGCTCTCAGTGTTCTCATGACCCCTTCCCCAGCTGGATTAATCAGCCCTCTTCTTCTTAGTCATAAACTTTCTCTGTAATAAGAAGAAAGCCTGTGAGAAGGATAACTGTGGAAAGGCTTGTAGCCAAGGCTGATGGTGTTTCAGCCTCTGAAGATCTGAATTTGATCCCTGGGTCCCACACGGTGGAAGGAAATAACCAAATCCTGTAAGCTGCACTCTGGATTTCCACAAGTGGATTTCCCTCCAAGAAAGAGGAAAATCTAGAAAAAGATGCCCATCAATTGGTTTTAAGCATATGTATCTAAGTATATGTATATGTATGTGTATATGTATAGAACTTAACTTTAAATTTTTCATTATATACATATATTCTTTATATGTGTTGCTGTGATAAGACCATTTTCATATAAGTATATATTGCCTGTTAAACAATCCCCCCCACATCACCCCATTTACCTTTGCCTTTTTCCTTCCCTTTCACTGAGTTCCCTTTCTTCCCTTAGTTAGTTTCACTTCTATTTTGATGCCGTATATACATACATGATTTTATGTATTCATTTAAAATCCAGAACCACATACAAGAGAAAACTTTTGATATTTGTCTTTCTGAGACTAGTTGAACTTAATATTTGTAACCAGTTACATTCATTTTCCCAAAAGCATCATGACCATTCTTAGACCATTCAGGTGTACAAAGGGAAAACCAAATGCTGTTGGGCACCATGACTGCAGACAGGTTCTGGACGTGTTAGCTTCCCTTTCCTTTAGTCCTGCTGGACTTCTTGCAGTCACAGGAGAGCTTCTAGATTAGAGATGGTTCCTGTAGAGACCAGGATTGGAGACAACCTCTAAGGGCATGGACTTTCTCCTCCTGTGAGTCTCTATCACTGTGTCTCTGGAAGTTTGTACCTCATCCACAAATGTTGTTCAAAAACCAGTTTCCTTCTCCAGGGGATTGAGATGTATCTTGGGTTAGTGCCTACACATGTGAGACACAAGAATAAGTAAGTACTCTAGAGGTTTATCTCTTCTAGTTCTTTTTTTAAAAAGATTTATTTAGTTAGTTGACAGTGTTCTGTCTGCATGTGTGCCTGCAGGCCAGAAGAGGGCACCAGATTTCATTACAGATGGTTGTGAGCTACCATGTGGTTGCTGGGAATTGAACTCAGGACCTCTGGAAGAACAATCAGTGCTCTTAACCTCTGAGCCATCTCTCCAGCCCTCTCTTCTAATTCTTATGGTTATGAGATTTTGTAGTGGTTGAATCTAGGTACAGCTAGGTTAATTATTTGCTTCAGGTCATAGAAGTAGGCCATTGCATACTATCATTTTAGAGCTGGCCTTTGAATCCAGGACAGCCTGAATCCAAGACCTTGACCTGAATATCAGTTTGCCTCTGAAATAAACTTATTTCGTTCACACAAATACTTACCCATGTCCATATCAGAAAGTTACTTTGCCCATCTGGAGTTCTTAATTTTTTCTAGTAATTAGTACTTGTTATAATAGGAAACTATTTGATGTACAAGATGATATTGTTAAGTAAAAGAACACTATCACTGGGGCATTCTTTACAAGAGCCAATAAACACAGCTTCCAAATGATTATTGTAAGATTAAAAAAAAGTTTTGTTTTCTCCAAGTGCTTGTAAGTGAATGAGGTAACAGAAAGAGCTATAGTGTAGTGCTAGAAAAAAGAAACATGTTTTTAATGATGGCCATTGGGGTATTTAAAATCATCAGAGCTGCAATACAGATGTGATTAAAACATGCTGTAAAACGTTAGCAATAAAGAGTCCTTTGGAAACCCACTGTTTCTAATTTGCATCTGCCTAATGTTTGGCATCCTCAAAGGAATTTCCAAACCCCTACTAATTGACTCTTAGAAAATCCTTCTAATGTATCATTTGCTTTGACTCAATGGGAAATCTAAACAATGATCATTTAAGCTATTTAATCAGCGTTTTCCTGCAAACACTGAGGAGCAGCAGCAAGCATCCTGCACATGTGTCTGTTTTATTCAAGGCTGGAGGGCACGGACCAAAGGAGCTATAGTTGAAGGAAGTGTTCAGATGGTGTACTAGACAGAGAGCCCCCAAGTTAATGGTGTTCTAGATAGAGAACCCCCAAATCTAATTTCTGATTCTGTGAACATGTCTATGTGGGAAAGGGAGATAAAGGCTGCAGGTGGAGGGAAGATCGCCAGTTGATAACTCTGAGAATGAGAACCCTCATGTACTGTCTAGAACAGCCGAGTGTAATCACAGTGTCCTCAGAAGTACAAGAGGAAGAGACAAAGGAATGACTGCCTAGGAAGGGGTTGAACAAATGTCTCTGGCTTGAAGATGGAAGCTGGGCCCGCGAGGAGTGACTTGTGATGCCTTCTAGAAGGCAGAAAGTGTAGTTGTGGCTTCTTTCCTAAGGCTCCAGAAAGAACTTAATCCCTCCAGCTGCCAATTTTAGCCCAGGGAAACCCTGAATTGTAACAACTGTTAAGATAATAAATTTGTATTACTACTCACGTTTTGGAAGTTTGTGTAGCAGCAACAGGAATCAAAAAAAAAATCTCTCCATGGATGTGGAATCCACAAAGAGGATGGAGAGAGCGTAAATAACAGATACTACCTGACCATCAGATGTTTGTATTTCATCTGGTTACAAAACTAAAGAATGAAGGAATGAGCCTCGACAAAATATAAAGAGCAGATCAAAGACACTCTTAGAGTCATTTCAGAAAAGATCTTTCTGTACTTAATATTATTTTAACGCCCAGATAAATATAAAAGTCTGTCACCCTTTAGTCTGGCTGGCCCATAATATATGAAATAACATGATATAATCTGGGGGGTTATATTATATAAGTAATACTCATATAGGATAGAGTGATTAATATAATACAGTATACCACAGTCATCCACTCAAAATAGATATTGATAACACTTGCCTTGAATTTTAAGAGTTTATATGTGTATGTATACACATACATATATGCATGCGTATTTATATAGTTAGATACATATTTTCTTATTATGCCTATGGTTTCTAATCTTTAATTTACATAGTAATTAATGATATATTTAAGGGTAATTTTTAAATGTCAAGATGTCAAAGTTAAAGTATATTATCCAAAAATGCTATTTATAAAATTTAAATATTTTTGGTTTGGCAATTGTTCAACTCAGCATTTTTTTTTTTTTGATATGTGAGGACTCTTTCTCAAGAAACCTTTACACTAACAGTAGGTTGAATAAGTAGAGAATATTCCTCAGCCACAGAGTTTTTTCTTCCTTTCAGTTTTGAGATGAGTTCCCACTGTGTACCGTAGGTTTCCCTTAAGCTTGTACGCTCTCTGCCTCAGACTCCTGAGTACTGATGCTAGGCTTTGGACTCCAATCCTGTTTCCCTTAGTAATATGTCTCTATGGGGCATTAAATGCACTATGGTGGCATAGTAATGCATATTAACCCATTTCTTTTTTATAATATATACCGCCCTTTAAAGGCAACAATTGTGTTTTTTATTCTTTTCTCTCTCAAACCTGAAAATTCTTTCCTTATGATCATTAAAATATTAAATAGAAATGTAACGGATAAATATATTTTATCATTGCAGTACCTTTTATAATTATGTTACCCTGATGTATTTCAAATACTTGATCGAAAATCCAGATGAGAAACAAGGACCATGAAGTCTTAGAGTTCTGCTGGTGAGGGCTAGGGAGGAGAGGAAGAAAATTAGACCCCGAAATATGACTGTGTGAAGGATTGTATTGTTTCATAACATTTTCAGATGAACATATGTAACTCTTTTAAATATTTATTTTTATTTACATATATGTATGTGTTTACACTTAAATATGTGTGGGTACCCAAAGAGCCCAAAAGAGTGGGTGTGACCTGGAGCTGGAGTTATAGGTGATGGTGCCACTGAATGAAGGCACTGGGAACTGACACCTGACAGATTCTCTGAAAAAGCAGCATATACTTTACCTACTTAGTGTGTGTGTGTGTGTGTGTGTGTGTGTGTGTGTGTGTGTGTATGAGAGAGACAGAGAGAGAGAGAGAGAACACATTTTGCTCTTTCATATTCTTTGACATAGAGTCTCAGCCCTGGTGCTTCTATAAATTACTGTGTAACTCAGGATGACTCCAAACTCATGGAGACCCTTTATGCTCAGCCTCCAGAGTGCAGGAATTATATATGTGAGCTATAACTATTAGTTTATTGATCATTTTTAACTTTGATTATAATTGTAAATTATATTACTGTATGTAAGTTTAGCTGGTAAAAGTTTAAATACTAATTTAATCTTGTTTCTATAAATTCAAATATAAATGTATACCTCTGAAAATACTCAATACTATATTTGAATATCTATTTATGCTGTATTGAAATATAATTATTTGGATAAAAACATTTAATAACTAAAGTGCATTATTAATATTATTTAAGGATAAATTTGATCTTTGCTTGATGGCACACGTCTGTAATCCTAACAATTAAGGTTGATGGATGCAGGAGGATTGCTATCTTGGGCTACATAAAGTGAGCCTATTTCACAAAATAAGGCATAACAAGCAATAAGTGACTTGAAAGCATTTATTTTTGTATGTTCTTAGTGTTACTCAGTCTTTTATATGCAAAGGAGCCTCCATGTTTCATGGGCAACATCTTGTATGTTATAATAGTGAGAAGAAAATTATGCATATTTATAATATTTATTTCTGGTTCTTCCTATTATAAAATATTTCTTTGCCTAGAAGTTCACTTTCTTATTAAAAGTATACATAGATCTTACTATAGTATGAACATGCACATGTCAGTTATTAATGCCAATAGACAGTTTGTGACCATGGTCTTGTCTTTGTAACCTTGTTGCTGTGATGCATGGAGTGTGGGTATTTGTAGCTGCAAAAACAAATCTTCATAAAAGTTAGTCTAAAGTAAAATATTTAAAATTTATTTTCTATTTTCACATATGGACTGTAATTTCTTCCCCTAACTTACCATCTATCTTATCTTTTATAGTTTTGATAAACACTATAAATACACACTATTGACTTGAGAATTTGATCTAGAATTTTAAGTGGATAGTTTCAAATATCGCATCATATGCAAATAGGTGATTTGGTTTCATTTGACAAAATCCCATTATTGAATTAAGGTAGAGTTTGAGTAAGAAATTAATTTGGTAAACTGAATTAACTACATGCTTTGAATCTCCTAAGAAATAGTAGAGGCTGTTTAGATTTCTCCTTTTCACATTGGAAAGACTAAGATTTCTTTTCTGTCAACAATATTTAAGAAATCAAGAGCTGGGCTGGAGAGATGGTTCTAGGTATAAGAGCACTGGCTGTTCTGCCAGAGGTCCTGAGTTCAATTCCCAGCAACCACATGGTTGCTCACAACCATCTATAATAGGATCTAATGCCCTCTTCTGCTCTGAAGATAGATATGCAGAACACTCACACAAAATATAAAATAAATACAATTTATATAAAAAATAAAAGCTATGGCTAATATCATCCAGCCTAACATGAGAAATATTATATTAAAATATCTATAACAATTCTTACGCCTGAGTGGACATAGAATTGCTCATGTGCTTGCTTCCATTATTTTCTGGGCCCTGCTCCTCGAAAATTCAGTTCTTGAATAGTGTTCAAAAGTGGGTCTTTAAATCTAGAGGATTTATATGGATCTTTCCACATTGTTAGAAGAGAATGTACTTTAAGTGACCTTGAAGTTGTTGCTGTCAACAACCATCCCAGACTTAAAGGATTTTGTAGAGTGTTCTACTGTTTAGATTAACTGTTACCCAGAAGTCTTGTTTACTCTGAACATGAGCCCCAGATGGGTGTTAGGGAAATTCTGTGGGTGGGAGGAGACACACTTTGCCAGTTTGCTGCTTCTCTTACATTAAAAAATGACTATGAGATTACAGACATTGAGATGAGTCTCATTTGCTGGATTTAACTGCATTAAATGAATAGATGACTATCCGCACTTTGTTTCCATATGTACTTGCTTTCTAGTATGTAAATTTCCAAGGCATTGCCCAGTTTTCACCATATTGCTTAAATCTCCAATTTATTTAATTGGGGATCAATTTTTTGCAGGTTTGCTAAAGGTTTATTCTTGATAAGTAATGTATTTATAATAGGATACAAGCAATTTTCACATAGCAAAACTCTTGGAAGACTTCAGTATCAAAACAAAAATAAAAAGTTTGCTTATATGGTTGGGCAGTAGTGGTGCACACCTTTAATCCCAGCACTCAGGAGACAGAGGCAGAGGCAAAAGGATCTCTGGAAATTTGAAGCCAGCCTGGTCTACAAGAACTTGTTCTAGGACAGGTTCTGTAGAAAAGTTTGCTTATATAATTTCAGTATTTGGGGAATTTCAGGTCATGGAAGGGATTACATGTTGGCAATGAAGGGCTTAGTTTACAAGCATCCATTAGTGTGCTAAATCTGCTAAGTTCATGAAAGTATTTCAGTAAGGAAGAAAAATGATTTGTCCTCTGTTCTGAATTCATGATTACCCATCTGTCCCTCTCTCTCTCTCTCTCTCTCTCTCTCTCTCTCTCTCTCTCTCTCTCTCTCTCTCTTTCATTACTCTCATCATACTGTGCTCTGGTGCTTTGAATAGAATCAGATGAATTGGGAATGAGGGAAATCAAAGAAGCAAGAGACTTTCAACAGTTTTCTCTTGCTCAGAGATAACACTGTAGATATGGGTTGAGTTGTTCATGCAGATTTGCCCTTTTTAAAATCTCAGCAAATGACCCTGTGCTGCTGGAAAGCCATGAAAGGGACTGAAGGTTTTTTCAGTTTATAGTAACATCTCTTGCACTGTGGTTTGATAGTTGAAGTACTGTTTGACACTAGAGAATGTGAGATTAATGGTTTGCTCATGGCATGGCCTTGGATTGGCTCCTAAAGCTTTTTAGCTTATGGATTTTCAAGTTTAAAATTTTATGTTTGAGCAAAAATAGTTTAAGAAACCTGTAATATCATGAATACTCTAAAAGAATACCACAATGTTAATGTAGACATATTTCATTATTATCATCAAGCAGGCATTTTGATGTAGTTATTTTGAAATGTGGTTCATTTGCAGCCAAATGTAAGGACACTTTTCAGTCAGTGAACTCAGGTGATTGCAGAGATAATTAAGCAGTGGTGTGGCAATACATGTATTGAGTTGACCAACAACACTAAGAAAAAGGACAAAATCATGAGGTAGAGGAATCCAAATATATATTGGTTTATATTTTTATTTCAAGAAAATGAATTTGTCACAAGAGACCTCCTAATTAAACAAATATACCTATCCAGCATAGGGACTTTGGACCATAGGTCAATGGCTATTATGAACGTATTCCCACCCATGCTATTGAAATATAATGAGACAGCTGTAGTAAGAAGTGGGATCCTGTTTAGAAGGTAGTTTTATAGCTAGCTCCTGGTATATTCTCCATAACCTTTACCACCACAATAAAACTAGCTGTAAACAGTTTTGAACTAATATGGCTGTACTACAGAATAAAATTATAAGCATGGTCCAGCATCTTTACACCATGCGTGTTTGAAACTGAGATGCTAGACTATATATTTACCATTGGCCAAATATTCCAGTGGAACTCCAAGATCTGACTTTTGGTTTTTCAATTATACTAGTCAATATCTACTAAAATGTTTAAAGAAAATACAACTCTCTAAAGTTAAATTCAGACTTCATGAAGGTATACAGTAGGATAAAATGGAAACTTAAAAATTAACATAACTTAACTATATTCTATAGTTACCCTATTATGGGTTGTATTAGAACTATTAGAACCCGTAAAAAGATGCTTTTTAAATCTTACATTTTCTGTTAATTTTTGTCAGACTTGGTTTTATAAGCAAAAATGTTGAGGTATAACCTTTACAAACAAAATTGACTCTACTGTGTACTTACTGAGTGGTAAAAATCTATATATTTTAGAAACTAAAAGCCATGTAAATTTTAGTATTGATAATATTTCTATTAAATATTTTCAAAACGTCAGCCCTAAGTTTTGCATAATTATATGCTTTTAATTTAATGTTTTGTTTATGGAATGGACTTTGCCACAGGGCCATGAATTTGTGAGATGAATTTTCCTAGGATCATATAAAACCTATTTCACTTTGATCCTATTGCAGCCTCCACTGTGATGCTAACAAAGTTTCAGTAAGCATTTGCTGATCAACAGTGTGGTCACAGGCTTGTGCAGGTTCAGTTACTCACAAAGGAAACTAGGAAACATGAGTTCACATCAAATTTTCCTTTATATAAACCAATATAAACAACAAAGGACATAAGAAAGTCATTACATGGAAGGATGTATTGTGAAGGCTTTTGTTTCTCAGTATGTTTCTTATTTAGTAATCTCATTTGGGTATTTAATTCTTAAATGAAATAGGTATATTTCTTTCCACTCCCTTTCTTCTTTCGTTCTGTGTAGATTCTTAGCCCAAGCCAAGCCATATTTTCTTCAAAGCAAAGAAAATGACCAGATCAAAGTTTACAAAACCCTGTTAACAAAATTATTTTCTTTCCACCATTCTCTTTCAGCTTCATAGATGGGTGCTTAACGTTGGAGATACTCAGTTTTTACATTTTCTCCCGAAGCTAATGCCAAACACCTCCCTTTCTTTTCCTTCCTACAGATTAGGTAATCCTCCCAGGTGAGACTATAATTGTATATTGAGGAATGGTGTAGAGGCAGTAAGAGTTAATGCTACGGGAATGAGAACTACACATCTATGGTGCTATCTTTTCCCATCAAGATTGCCCTCATGTTATTATATTCTATTTTGTAAGAGAATATATTTATTCACAATTAAATCAATAATTTATTTGTCTAGTGATCAACTGAACTACATAAATCCTGAAGGCAGAAATTAATCTCTATGAGGACTCAATAGGAACTCATAAGTTGATTTTTTTTTAAAAAGGTTATCAGAAAAATAAGGCAAGTGTTCCTTTAGAATCTGAGGAATAACTGTTGTAGAACTCCTGGTAGAAGTTCTAAAAATTTAATGAAGCATCATTGGAAGAAAAGTATCCTACATGCTCCTGAGATGGGATAGTTTGTAAATATGATCTGACTGTGTTGCAGAGCCCTTCCTTGTGACTGTGGATTTTATTCACAATTGTTATGTTTCCTGTGGCTACCTGCCATATGGTCTTTCAGCATGCCAGTATACATAAGTAAAATTTTAGCTTCTAGAAAGCTTGCTGATATAGAGGGACTGAACATTTCAAAGTGATTTACCTTTTCCATTGGAGCATAAATTGACATATATCTTAGAATCTTAGGAGCTGGCTCTATCACTAAGCTTGAGTATACTTAATTCCACCAGTTATACATTTTCATCTTATATGAAGTCATATATGTATTGTTCCATACATTCTCTTTCTTACCACTGTGATGTTTTGTGCCTTTTTAAACAAGTCAACTGGAAACACTGAGTATCACTAGAAAATATTTGTGGGAATTTTACTAAGAGTATTCTTTTTTCCCCTGTCTACATAGATGACAGTCAGTATTGGAAGGCTTAGTGAATGCTGAAGAGATCCATGGGTAGAGCAGTGCTTTGTCTAAGGGACATGACCTTCTCTCAATCAATGGTCTCTGAGTCTAAACATTGGTTTCAGAGTCTCTGAAGGTTGGAGAGATTACTCAGTGGTTAAGAATGCATTCTGTTCATCTAGAAATGTCTCTGAAATTCCATTCAATAACTCCAGCCATTTTGTTTTCTACACTCAACTCTAGAAATATTTTACTTATAAATATGTAATAGAAACTTTATAGGCTATATACTGTTTTCACTTTACAAACCATAAATTACTACCATAATATTAGGGCTAAGACTATCAAAGTTGATAGTCTTCAAATATTAATGGAGAACTATTTGTTCTCTTTTGATATCATCATCATCACCATCATCATCTTCATCATCATCATCATCTTCATCATCATCGTCATCATCATTTATGCCCTGGCAATGCTTATGTATGCAAGGACAGCCTTTTTATGATGGTTCTCCAGTTGTTCCTATCCTGGGCAGTCCTAAATAATTATGTTATTGTCATACCCAAGGTTCCACCATCTATAATCTTCTTTTATGCTCTCTATACACCATTTTGGTTTTTCCTCTTCACCTTATCCTGTACACTCCTCCAAGCAGTGCTATCTTTGGATAGCTGTCATTGTTCTTTCTCATGACATGGCCAAAGTATCTCTAGTACTGTTACCTTATTTTGTAGTTTATTTCTTCTGTAAATGGAGATGTTTCTTAATGCCATCTCTTCGTGTGATGTCTAGAATCCTCCTGAGACATGCCATCTTGAAAACACTCAACTGCTGTTCTACGAAAAGTTTCATTTTCCAGGTTTTGGAGTTGTAAAGAAGGCAGCTCAAGTGTCTTATATATTTGTAATTTTGTTGTTATCATTATGTCTCTTGCTGACCAAACCTTTCCTAGTGCAGACCTAAGTGATGAGTTTAAGACAATCACAGGAGAGTTGCAGGGATGTGTCCTCTCAACCCTACTCTCTAATATATTCCTGGAATTAATGAAGTGAGATTTCTTTCTCTATGCCATGAATATGTTTTATTATCATTGGTTAATAAAGAAGCTTCTTTAGCCTATGTCAGGGCAGAATATAGCAAGGTAGGAAATCCAAGCAGAAATAGAGGAGAAAAGAAGGCAGAGTCACAGATGCCATGTAAATACCAAAGGAGAAAGACACTAGAACCTTACTGGTAAGCCACAGCCTCATGGCAATATACGATTACTAAAAATGGGTTAATTTAAAATGTAAGCGTTATCTAGGAATACATCTAAGCCAGTGTTGTAATTAATATAGCTCTGGTATGATTATTTATGTCTGGGCTTACAAATGACACCCAACCATTTGACAAGAATATCCACATAAATTCTAAGGAAGCTTTAAAAACAAGGACTTCTACACTCAAAAAAAAAATGGGAGTCAATTGGAGCTTCTTGATAGTTGCATAGTTTCAGACGAACTCTATTTGCTGGTGGCAAGCAGAAGCACAGCTCCTTTAAGAGGAGGCTTCCTGACTCAGTGTTAGCAGCAAAAAATGCACAGCTCTTTTAAGAGAGAGTTTCCTGGTTTGTGCTGGTGGCACAAATTGCTCTGGCTCTCTCAGAAGGTCTTGTTACAGAGCATTTGAATGGGGTTTGTGTGCAGCAGGCTGCAAGTTACTTTGTCGTGGTGTGGGCCAACTGTTTCTGAGAGTTGGGGTAGTGAACATGGCTCACAGAACCAGCAGTAAACATACCTCTGTAATATTGAAAGGATGAGAGTGGCAGAGCCAGCATTCAGGATCGCAGCAACTACACCACTTACCTTTTTTTTTTTTTTTTAAAAAAAAAAAACTCTCCTTGTCATAAAAGTATTTCAAATATACAGTAGGACAGATTTAGACATAAAAGATGTGTAAATGATATGCAGTGTGTTTTAAAAAATGTTAATAGGCTTAAGAAAAAAGAAAATTAATATAGGCAGTTATAGAAGGGAATAGTTTTAAAAAATAAAACAAATTCTTTAAAGAGACAGTAAAAGCAATATAAACAGACAGTCACAGATTAAAGGAGTAAAGATAAGAAAATAAATATTAAAAAGTAATAGAGAAAATAATAAGCCACATAATGATGGAAAATAAACAGAGTCTGCATTATGTATATTATTGTGCTTTCTTTGATTTAAGGTCAAATTTATTGTATGTATATTTCTACTCTTGTTTAATGTATTATGTTTATACAGCTCATTTAAAAATATAATGTATAGATAAGAAATACAGATTAATAGTCATCTACAATAATGAAACTTTAATTATATTAGTTAGGTTTTCTAGATATATAGATATATTTCAGTTAGATAAATAATCTTCAACACTTCAGGATATGACATTTAAAGGTTTTAAGAACTAGACTTTTCACAAAAGTGAGTAATGTCTGCTTCTGGCAGCACCAGTTACTTCAGAGAGGTTGATGGGCATTGAATAAACTTGCTGTAGAATTTGCCTTCAATGTTATATTTGGGCAAGAAATTGCTTATGCCTGGACTGCTTGATGGTATGCTGTATAAACTGGACAAGCAGTACCCACAGAAAAGGGACTGCTGAACTTGCCTAAACAAGTGGAGATTGTCCTTCAGGATTCCTGCTTCAAGAAAGAGTCTGCAGGACACAGAAGAAAGTGACAAAGTGCCAATATAGGTTAAACTGTCTTTGAAATTTCCTGCTTCATGGAAAAGTCTGCAGGATACTATGGGCCTGTAGGCTGAATATAAATGCCCCAATGTTACAGAAGAGCTTTGGGTGACTGTCCAGGAAGTGAGATGTCTCTGTCAATTCTAGAGTTTTGGAAGTTGATTACAATGCACTTCTTATTTATTTAGGTAACTTTAAAACCATCTGTGGTCTTTGATGGAGTTGAAGACAGATAGTTATAGTTTTCCTTATATGATAAAAGATAAAATAGATACGAAACTTTAGACTTACAAAGAAATGTAAATGTACTCTTGCTTGATACCTCTTTTGTTATATGAAATTTTACTATGTCAAAGTTAAAACCTTCCTTTAATTTAGACAGAAAAGGTGAGATGATGTGGGATTGCCTTCTGTATGTTGTGAGTATGCTTTATTACCTATGGTTAATTAAGAAGCTGTTTTAGCCTATGTCAAGGCAGAATATAGCAAGGTAGGAAATCCAAGCAGAGATAGACGAGGAAAGAAGGTGGACTCAGAGATGCCATGTAGTTACCAAAAAGAAAGACATCACTGGTAAGCTACAGCCTCGAGACAATACACAGTCAATAGAAATGAGCTAATTTAAGACATAACAGCTAGCTGGGAACACACCTAAGCCAATGGCCAAGCAGTGTTGTAATTAGTAAAGTTTTGGTATGATTATTTGAGTCTGGATGGCTGGAAAACTCAAAAGAGCAATCTTTGCTGACAAATTAATATTAGGAACAGTCCTGGAGGATGATGAGATAGGCATGCAGATAGGTGGTGTATGAATCAATAACTTGTGTTTTGATGACAATACAGCACTACTTGTTGAAAGTCTAAATGAGTTGCAGGTCATGGTAAACAGAGTGGTGGAAGCAAGTGAGAATCTTGGTATGAAATTAAATGGGAGGGGTGCACAAGGATTTAAACATTGTAATAAAGAGTCAGAAAATCAAGCAATCAAATTTGTGTATCTGGGAGGAAACCTCAGTACAATGGAAGGGATATTTTAGACGTCAAGAGGCAAGTAGGGATAGCAAGGACTGCATTCGAGGCATTAGGAAAAGGTTTCTATTGATCTAAATTTCTTTATTTCCCTCTCACACCAAAAGGTCAAGGTAAAGGTCTAATCCTAATCCTCATATTTGTGCTTCAGAGACAAAAGCACAGTGCTTTCATGGATGGATACTTTAATCTTTCATGAAAGGAAACAGAATATTCTCCAAAGGAGGTAGCTAATTATAGGCAAAGACAGTGATCAGCAATTGTTCTGTTTGTGTTTTACATGTGAGCAAAGAATTCCCTTTACACCTTTAAAGTGTTAAACTGAGAAAGTACAGCATGAAGAATGAGAGAAGGGAGAATAGATCCTAATATGATCCATAAAGCCCAAAGCATTTCCCATCTATATTATAGGAAGTCTGCCTGTTGAATCCTGTTCTTATCATAACAGGAAACTTCTGTCATTTCAGATTTAGTGGTGCTAACAGGCTGCTCATGCCATCTGTGTACTGGAAATAACACATGAACGCTTGAATACTGTATGAGTACAACCCTATTGATATATTCAGATATTCAGATTTATACATTGCCTTTTTCATTCTAATAACATTTAAAAAAATCAACCCGTCCGTACTTTTTAGACTATCACATTGTCAAGAACCAGGAAGAATTTCTAAGTATCAGGTACTTTCTGTAGAATAGGCTCTTTTTTTTCCCATGGGATCAGGTGCACAGCATCAGAGAAAGTCCCGGAGATGCAAAATTAAAGCTGAGAAGTGATGTGCTAAATAACAGGACCATTAACAGCTCTAGCTGGTGATCCAGGGAGGTTTGGGATATATGTCTGTAGTGTTGACTGTACAAACTTAGGCAAATTGTACAAGAAATAAGAGGCACCGTTGTCTCTATGAATAAATAAAATTAACCAACTTTCTTGGGGGGAATTATAGGATCGTGTTTTGCCATCTTAATATCTTTAGAAAATCCTGGATTTAGTTTCCTGTTATACTGAAAATCCCATTGCAGAGTTGAAGTATACGACTGATTCTACTGTATTTACTTAATGACTGAAATAAAGGTATGTGCACATGTACTGAACTTCCTAGAGTGGGCACACCCATTTTATCAAAGGCCGATTGCTTAGAATTTCATGATTGTACAAAGCTGGAATTCTACAGATGTTGAGACAATATTAATTACCATTAGTCTCCTTGACAGCACTCATAGTCCACTCCTTTTTTAAAAATATGTGCGAGTGTTTGCGTGTGCATGTGAGCGTGCATGAGCATAGGTGTGCACCGATCAGAGGACACTGCTCAAGAGTTGGTTTTCCCTGACACTGTGTAGAATTCTACTCTGTAGAATCCTGAGATTGAGCTCAGATCATGTGTCCTCAAGTGCCTCTAACCACTCTCTGACCCCAAAGCCCACCTTTGTATCTCGCTAATATCCTTGTGAGTATCCGGAAAGCATCTTGAATATATTTTAATGATCATTAGTGTTCACCAATTTCAAAACTAAAAGCCATCAGATATCTACAACCTGTAAGCTTCTAACTTCCTGCTTTGCTGTGATCGAGCCACCTGCTGCCTATAGTGATTTATTTAGTCATTGGCTTGCCTTACGGTTTTTTTTTCCTTCTGTGATGATAAAAAGCTCTATAATTAACTGCTGCTTTGTTGGAACATGCCATTCTGGCAACCTGAATCCATGTTCTCAGGTCCTGGATATTCATAATTGGCTCGGAATAAACTCCTCCTTGCCCCCTTTGAAATGAGAGCTGTGGTTTGCATTAATGTGCACGATTAAAACAAGATGAAGCAGCATGACTGTAACTTTTATTTTATCATTTTTGAACTTTTCCCAGGGATCCAACAGAGCCTTGCTTATACTAGGCAAACGCTCAATCACCAAGCCCTTCCATTTTCTTCCTAGCCCTTCCATTTTCTTTCCTTTTTATTGCCAATGAGAAAAAAACATAGTTTTAAAAATTAGAATCTTGCAACATTTTCTCATTATGCATAATGATATCTTGGTTTGACACTGGGTCCCATTTAAAGAGAAGAAAAATGTCCATTTGAGACTGAGATTCTAGAAAAGAATTGTGATTTATGTTTAGCCTCATTCTTTTGATAATATAAATAATCTTTTTTGGTATAAACACTATTATTATAAATTATTGATACAAATGTCTTTTCAGATTAAAAATTCATTATAGTACTTTATAAAACAAATGAGACATTATTGAATCTGGCAGAATACTTCATAATAAATAAAAAAGTTAATATGTCTTTATTTTGTTCTTGAAAAACAGTTTGGTGGATAAAGAGACTGTCTCCAGGCATGAATGTGGCATGACACTTCTCTGCCCTGGAGTACAGGTTGTGACCGTGAGATTGCTGGATCTTTTAGTGATGGCAAGAAATATGCTAAACAGTCAATTATAGCTAAGTCTAGTGATATTAATTAGCATAGTACCACTTCCTGGTAGGAAAAGAGAGGTTGGGTCTTAGCCTGTTCATCTGCTTTCCTTTCCCGTGCTCATAGTTGCTCCAGATCTTGGGTGGTGCTGTCATGTATGAAAAGTAGAAGCTTGTCTAAAGGAGGACTCTACAATTCAGCTACTCTGGAGTCACTGTCATGGGGCTTTTGGGTGACGCAAGTGATCCTGAATCACATTCTGTCCTGTAAGTAACAGCTCAATCATGCTGTATTCATAACTCAGTGGTTTGCTAACCTAGGTTTGGATGGAATTATTATCTTGGTCTTTTACCTCCATCCTACTTTTAGTGAATGTATACATCTGTTTATAAATCTCCAGCGAGTCACACAACACTGTTGGGCAATGCTTTCATTGCTCTCATATTGGTAGATTTGAGACTTACATTTTGAATTACCTCTTTGGGACTTTAATAGTATCTTCAGAGGTAATGTTATTTGATTATGTTATATATTCCTAGGAATGAAAGTTTGCATTTCTATGAGACATATTCATAATTTATCATTAAATTTCCAAACTTCTAGAAGTTGGCTGTTCTTCACATTGGTACCCCTCCTTAAATTGGGAGAGTAATGATTTAAACTTGGTTGAGTTCAAGTGTGTAAATGAAGTGCATTGCCTCTAAACTACTCTTGAGAATTCAGAGATGATTCTTCTGGGATCCACAGCCTACACATTTCTATAGTACATACTTCTCTTTGCTAAGTCAAGGAGAAGAGAGACAGAGATATGGATATGGCTTCTATTAACTCTTGGTTTTGAATTCAGGTCAGTTTCCTAGTGAAAGAGTCAAAGGCAGCAGGAAGGTGATTGATCATCTTTTTCTGTGGCTGTGACACGTTCCCCTCGGTGAGCGATCACTAGTGAGTGAAGAAGACCATCTCTGCTCACCTTGTAAGGGTGAAGTGAATGAATTCAAAAGTTAATTCAACTTCATCAGGGTTGGAGGATACTGGGCCTGGACTCCTCCCTCAGCAGCCTGTGAAAGCAGGAACTGGTACTACAGACTGTCGTTACTGGTTTGAAGAATGGGTCCTGGGAGCCATCTTCTGATCTCTGGCTCTATTCAGGCATCCTGAATTATCTGCAGTTCATTAGTAAATGACAACCTAAAAGATTCCTGTCCTGTCAAGAGGTTTTATACCACTGCCCCCTTCCTGTTAAGACTCATTTCAAACAGGCCTATCAAATGCCTGGACAGGGAAAAAAAATCCTTGGGAAAAACTGCTTGTTTTAGAGACTTTAAGACTTACACAGAGCCTGACTAAAGGGCAGACAGAACAGCACAAAGATAGTGTAGGCTATTGTCCACTCTCAGCCCTCGAGAGTGTTGTTTAGAATAAACTATGCTCTGGGTAACTTCTCTGTATTCTTTCCATGGAGATCACAGGCTAGCCATGGAGAGGCATGGTGACAGTGGATGTTAAATGTTTCATGTTCTCTGGTGAACACAAAAAGTTTCAATAAATAATAATTGAGAAAATTAAAGACCAAGTGCCTTGCAGGACTTCAGCTATCAGGAAGAAAGGAATGATCCTTAATGCTAATTCTCAGTCTTTTAAAAATTTGCGTAAAGAAAGAAAACTAGCATGTAGACATTATTGACAAAGTACAAATCAAACCGAAATGAAAATACCTGCTCATCATGAACAAAAGATGTTCAAAGAGTATTGAAAAAGACTAAAGATTTCATCGATTTTTAGATACAATTTTAGTCACTAAATTTAGACAACATGCTGTATTATTAAAGATGAACTTAGTGCGTACCTTATTAACTTTAATAATAAATGGAGATAATAAACAAAGCAATGCTGGTTTCCACTTAACATTTTTAATTATATTTTATTAAAGTTTCTCAGTTTATTTACTATTTGTTTGTTTGTTCATTTCTTGTGGTGCATTGGACGGAACATAGACCTTGAGCATCCTGGGCTGACTTGGATTTTGCCTGTTATTCATTTTCACTTCCTTTAGGCTTCAAGTGGAGCACTGGCAAGTCGTGTGGTTGCCAGCAGTGCCCTTCCCTTTCTGTCCCTAACATAGGTCCTTCCTTCTGGAGCTGAAGGATCGAAATCCCTTTCAATGTTTCTTCTTGGTTCTTTTTCAGATGGATATTATTTATTTAAAATCACATTTTAATCTAAAGTATTTTTGACAGATAATCAAAAAATTAAGTTGTATATATTACATGTGCATGTGTTGTGTTATAAATGTTAACTGTGATTTATGCATTCTGTCGTTAGCTCTTACTTGTTGGCATCTATCTACTGGTATGCTACATATGAGTTTATATCACTTAGCCCACCTGACTTGTCTTATTCCCTAGGATAGTTTAATTTGAACTTGCAATTAATTTCCACTTTCTATTATAGTCTTTGTCTTACTTTGCTTTTCTAGCATTAATTTTATTTAAGTTTTTATGTTATGTATGAAGTTTTCTAATGCATCTACCTTTAAAGTTTGAAAACCTCCTTTGAGTTGTGCCAAGCTTCTGTGATTAGAATTCACTCCCAGGTTTTTAATTATCACCTATGTAATTGTCTTAGTTTTGGGGCTCTTGTTCCCGAAACCCACCTGCTGTAAGACTGACCTACCTCAGAGACTACTGAATAGCTCCCTCCCCAAACTTCCTTTTGCTACTTCTCTTAATTTAAATGTGTGTTAAACTTTAGCTAGTGTGCATTTTGAAATAGGGCATCACATTTTAGTTAAATTTTTTCATTACCCCAGGTATGTGATACATAAGTCTATAAAATAGTATGCAGATTCAATATTTATTGATAAGAAAACATAAGTATATTTATTTTAAAATAATTTTATAAATATGTATAAGTATGATTTTTACTATTTATTAAAGCAAACCTGAATGTTAATCTATGTGTTTCTTACACAAAAAATTTAATCTCAGCTGAATATTTAATCCTTGGGATGCAGAATATCTTTAATGTTTTTTGTAGTTGGTTGATATTCTATAATCACCAATCCTGAAAATACCACAGGGAAAAATGCAAAATAATGTTTACAGAAATTTCAAAAGCTATTGGAAATTTTATTCTAGTGACAAGGTAAACTTTACCAAGTGATATTTCATGAAATTGAAGTCAGCAACTCAAACAGTAATTTTTAAATTTAATCATACTAACACAGTACAATTCAAAGGTATATTAATTTTATAAGCACAATAAGAAATAGCAGTATAAAATATTAAAAGGCTGGTTTTAGACGGAGTCAGTGCTTTTGTTTCCCAGCTGCCCCACCCATAAATAATCAACACAGAAGATTCCTATTAATTATAAACATTTGATCTATAGATCAGGCTTATTTCTAACTAACTCTTACAACTTAAATTAACCTATTTCTATTCATCTATATTTGCCACATGGTTTGTGGAGTTACCCATCCTCTAGTACATCTTGTTGCTCCAGCAACTTGCTTGCATCTCTGAGACTCTGCCCATCTCTTTCTTTATATTTTTAGCTTGACTTTTCTACTTGGCTCCATCCTTCTTTGCTCCTGACCAATGGGAACAAAACATTCACAGAAGAGTTATCCCACTGGAACTGTTTCCTACAATTAAGCTTTAACGTTCATGTAGGAGCAGGTAACTTTCTACGTACAGTAAATGCTGTGATTTATACCATACCTTAGTCTGGAATCTGAGCTGTAATGTTTCAGGTAGTGTGCATTGGTTTTACACTATGCGACAGTATGCACAATGCAAAAATGTGCCTGCTGTGTGTGACATCACACAATGCAGCTTAGGAGCCTGTGGCCAGAGACACCTCAGTTTCAGTGTGCATTTGATGTGGAATTGATTTCAGTTGCCAGGAGTTCAGAAACCTCTTTCTGTTGTTGCTTTGCTTTGTCTTCTTTTGTTTTGTTTTGGGTTTTTTTTTAGATCACATCTTTTTTCTTTTTTAATAAAGCATTTTTAAAACTATCTTTTCTCATTTTACATGGTTATCCCTGTTCCCACTCCCTCCCCTCCTACCATTCCACCTTTCCACCCACCCCCTTCCCATCCACACCTCAGAAAGGGTAAAGCCTTTCCATGGGAAATCAACAAAGTCTGACACTTCACTTCGGGGTAAGGCCAAGGCCCTCCCCCCCTATATTTAGGCTGAGCAAGTATCCCTCCAAAGAGAATGTGTTTCTAGATGCCAGTTCAAGCACTAGGGATAAGTCCTGGTCCCACTGCCAATGGCCCCACAGACTGCCCAAACCTCACAAGTGTCAGCGAGCTCTCAGTAGCTCAGGTCAGTTGTTTCTTGGGTATTACCATCATGGTCTTGACCCTTTTGCGCATACTATCACTCCTTCCTCTCTTTAACTGTTCTTTAAATTTGCATGCAAATGAATGTAACTAGAAAAAAAAAACATCCTGAGTGAGGTAACCCAGACCCCGACAGACAAACATGGTGTGTATTCACTCATAAGTGGATATTAGACATAAAACAAAGGATAACCAGCCTATAGTCCATGATCCCAGAGAAACCAGGTAACAAGGAGAATCCTAAGAGAGACACATGGATCTGAAGCAGAAACAGACAAGACCTCCTGAGAAAATTAGGAGAGAAGGAAGGTTTGGAGGGAAAGGGAGGGGAGAAGAGGAGGGAGGAGGAGAATATGAGGGAATGGGATGCTAAAGAAGAGGGAAAGACAGTGAGGGAGAAAAAGGAAAGAGATATCTTGATTGAGGGAGCCATTAAAGGGCTAGCAAAAATCATGGCACTAGGGAAAATCTCAGGAATCCACAAGGATGATCCCAGCTAAGACCCTAAGCAACAGTGGACAGGCTGCATATACTGACCTTCTCCTGTAATCAGGCTGATGACTACCTTGTCTTCATAGAACCATCAACTTCAACCATCAGCTGATGGAAGCAGATACAGAGATCTACAGCAAAACACTGGGCTGAGCTACCGGAGAACAGTTCAGATACCTCTTAATTCTTGTCATATTGTTTGCTAACTCTTGGGAGGTCACTCTGGGTTGTGACCCAGAGTTTAAGAAGCTAGAATCAAAGCTATACCAATGATTTAATTTTTCTGTATGTATGATTATGTAACCCCTACGCAGATCAAGACAGAGAGTAATTTCAGATCCCCGGGAGGGTTCCTCAGCCTGATCCAATATCCTTATCTATGCCCAATGTGTCCCAGGTAGATTAGCATCTGTGCCCAATGTGTCCAATTAGATTGCCAATGTTCCTCTGCTGTGTGCACTCTTGCTTACTGCACATAGTGTTGTTCTTAGATCTATGCATGTTTCATGTATCTATGGCTCATTCCTTCTCGTTTTTGCACAGAAGTGTACCAGTGTGCAAGGAGAATTCGCCTTTTGAGAGCTACCTTACAATTCACAGTTATCTGTTGAAATTGCTCAGAAAAAATTACACCAACTTTCTGCTTTCTCTTGTGATTCACTCACGTTTGTTTCTACATATAGAAAGTACTTTTATAATAACCATTAAACTAAGGTCAATTTAGCCAAGTCTTGCTTTCCTTAACCATTTTCCCCCAATTGTACCTCACTGATTCACAAAGCTGGTACCTTATACTCTTTATTCCAAGACTTTATATAAAATATTAAAAGTCTTGGGCTGGTGAGATGGGTAAAAATTTTTCCATATAAGACAAACAACCTGGTTTGATCCAAAATCTCAGACCCCGTGGTAGAACTGGAGAAGTGACTGCTGAAAGTTGTCTTCTAATTGCCATATGGTGTGCAGGCTGCTTTCACACACATACCACACAAGCACATGTAAATAGGACCGTTTTTCTTTAATCTTAAAATAGCTTTAAAACTGTTGTCAGCATGCCTCAAGTATACATAATAATGGGTTTCATTATGACATTTTCGTAAAATACATACCACATTTTGATCACATTTCCCCCCTTTCCCAACTTTCTCCCCCTCCCATTGACCTCTTTCCTCTTATCAGCTAGACCACTTCTACGTCACAATATTGTATGTGTATTCATGTGTTGTGTAAGCAAAGGTATATGTGATGTATGTAGATGTTCATGAAGATTTGTTCACATATGCATGCATATAGGTGTGCTTATACATATATGCATGTGTGTGCAGAGGCCAGAGGTATATGTAAGGTGTTTTTCTCAATAGTTTTCCATCTTACAGTGTCTCTTACTGAACCAGAAGCTCACAGGGTCAATTAGATTGGCTAGTCCATTCATTCCAAGGATCTGCCTGCCTCCACCTCTACAGTGCAGGGGCTGCAGATGCCACCTCAGATTTTTATTTTATGTGGGTTCTGGAAATCAGGTCCTTATGCTAGCTCAGCAGGGATGTGTGTGCAACCCCTGTAAAAAGACTCAGTGTGAATCTTTCTCATCTCTACTTCAGGAGTTTGTATTATCCGCGTATTTAATCCTTTTCTTTTTGATTTTTAGCTACTTAATCATATTTTCCCACATAGCTTTATTTTCATCCTTTCTTAACATTTGCTGTGCAACATCTAGCTTTGTTACAGGTTGGAAATTAAAATGTTACCAATGTCTAATCAATATTGCTTTATAAAATTTTCTTGGATGATGTAGTCTTTTTTAAAATTTTTAATTATGTCAAATTCTCTTTAAACTCTTGTTTTACTCAAGCTACAGTGAGTTTTGTGCTCTAAAGCCTGTCATTCTCTCCCTTTATTATTTTCACTAGTCCACGTATGGTGATTTTTTAATTGCCATGATCTTTGTCATTGTTATGATCTGACATAGTCCCATCCCATAAAAAACCAATTAGTACTGCTAATATTTATTTTGCTCCTGTTTATCTAGATGAAGGTTAGACTTTGTATTTTAGCTTGGGCAGGAAAGCAACCCTTGGCATTTTCTTTCTTCCTTCTGTTACTCAGTACTTCTAAATGACTGGCTTCTCATGGCCTCATGTGGTCTGCAGGAAAGTGGGACAACAAGGGTTGTTTTATTGCTGCACAGCAAGCTGCCCCCAAATCTACTGCTGTTTCGCTTCTGACTGCTGCTCTGTAATCGTTATCCCACTGCTTAGGCTGAGACTTGGCAGGGACCCAGAACTGCCACTGCCTCTGCAGCCAGATGTACTCTTTGATGAAATCTTTATCATATTTTACCAATAAAGACTCGCGAGTCAGATACTGGGGAGAAAACCTGCTCGCTCAGAGGGGTTGAGAAGCAACCAGCTGACATTCTTCCTTAACTGGTGACCCTGCAAGAGAGAGTATCTCTTCTGCAATCCCAAACCAAACCAGACTACCACGCTCAAATTCCCTCCCTACTACTTCCTGTGCGTTTCTCTATTTATTTTCCTGACTTTCTCTAATTGTCTTTAGTTACTTCCTGTCAACTAGTTGCTGGTTCTGCCTCTTGACACAAGGTTTTATTTAATTAACACAGACTCAGGATTCACAGTGAGATCAAATATCCCTCAGCAAAGCATGATTTGTAACCTTGTATAGCTGGAGGTCTCTGGTGTTCCTTGTAAAGCCTTCTCCAAGATCCTCCCCTTTCCTGCGGTACGGTGGTTGGATCTGTGGAACTGACTGATTTCTCAGACTCAGCTCTGAGCCTGTCTTGTAGGATCTTATAGAAGCCCCGTGATGGGAAAAACCATAGGAAAGCGATGCCTGAGGTCCTGACAGTCTGACGATTCTGATTCCTCAACAGTCTTGGCTCTGAGTGGGAGAGAGATCTTAGTTCTATATTGTTCTACGAGAACCTTCTATTTATTTCAATAACAACATTTTGTTATTTTTAAGTTGTAATCTTTTGTTGTTTTTGTACATAAGTGGGTATTCACAGGCCTCAGCAAATGTGTGGAAGTCAGAGGACAATTTATGAGAGTCAGTTCTCTTCTTGCTTGATGTGGGGCCCAGGGATTAATCTCCGGTCCTCCTTTTGCGCCAGGTACCTTCACTCAGTAAACCATCAGGCCAGCCCACAAGTTGTCACTTTCTGACACATGATTTCCCCAACTTCTTTTTTGTTTTTCATAGTTGAGTTCCTTCATGCAAATAAACTTTGTTTTGTTGATTACTGGGGAGTCACATTTGTGACATGAGTAGAAGAGGCTTGTGAGGCAACAACCGTGTTATACCTTATTTTTAAATCTGCATCATAACAATAAAGATAGCAACATTCTACAATACTGGTATCGACTATAAGCAAATTAGCATGCTTTTTTCACATTTAAAGGAGAATATAACCTGCTGTTAGCCTTCTACTATAAGAAAAAATAAAACATTTTTTTTCTCTCTTTCCAGGAAGTACAAAAGACATCCTTCTGATACATGAGGAAGATTCGGAGGAATGGGCTCTGTACTTGCAAGAAATATTTATACATATTGTGGAAAGAGAAGCCATCCTGGTATATCCCTTGTGGAATTTCTCTTCTTCACATTTGGATTTGCTAGACTTAAATGCTTACAAATGTAAGCTTCTGATATTATCTAATCGTCTACTTAAAGACCTAACTCCAAAGAAGTGTCGGTTTCTAGCGGAGATCCTTCGCTCGCCAGCAAGTGTAGTGACCCTGCTTTGTGGGATGGAGAGCTCGGATCCTCTCTTTCAGGTATTAAGTGTCCCCGGAAGCAGGTGGGAGATCTCAACAGAGCAGGAGCCCGAGGACTACATCTCTGTCGTCAGTCAGATCTTAGACAGAGGTAGGAATGCCACATCTTCTCTGTTGGTTTTTAAATGTTTATTTTTTTACTTCTTTTGCAATGGGAGGGATGGAGCGGTTAGCTTGCTGGTTAAGAGCACTGGCTGCCCACTCTTCCAAGGGACCCACGTTCAATTCCCAGCACCCACAAGGCAGCTCACTAGTCTCTAACTCCAATTCAGGGGAGCCAACACCATTTTCTGGTCTTAGTGGGCACCAGGTACGCACGTGGTTACACATGCAGGCAAAACAGCTATATACACAGAGTAAAATAACAATTTTTCTTAAGCTTTGCAATTTAAAATTTTAAAGTTTTTTTTAAAGTCTATGACTATCTGATGTAAGGCTAAGATTAGAACACAGATGCCAAGTTTGCCTAACAATGTTCTGACTGGCCCACAAAATGCACTAAAGTTCTTTATTTTTAGCTTTATTCCAGTCAAAAGTTAGCACTTGTTCTAAAAAATGGCTAAACATACACACACACACACACAAACACACACATACACATTCCTTTGGGCAACATGGATAAGATTGTGATACCACAAGCAAGCCATGCTATGCTGTTTGTTAGTTTCTGAAAGATAACATCTGGCATAATTGGTGAAGCCTAAACCACTGCTGTCTACACTGATATTCTTACCAGCCAACAACAGTTCGAAGTTTGAAGACTTAGGTTAGAATGCAGAGCTGTTCTGATAATTGTGTGATATATTATTACAGGGTGAAATGCTGTTATTTTAATTGATTTTAAATGGCAAACTTGATTTTAAGCTTAGTGCCACAATATAAAGAACAAAACAGAAGTTCTCATTCATTA
Organism: Arvicola amphibius; assembly: GCF_903992535.2. NCBI lineage: Eukaryota > Metazoa > Chordata > Mammalia > Rodentia > Cricetidae > Arvicola > Arvicola amphibius. Next base: position 42,946,167 of record NC_052060.1, on the reverse strand, counting down.
ACTAATTGCATTCCTGTGTAATTAAGTTCTGGCACTAATGTCATTGAAGGACCTCCCTCTGCAGTGCTCTGCGGTGTCACAGAGGGTGCTACATTCAGTTACTTCCCTGTTTGCTCAACCTGCATGTGTCCTTCAAACCCCCAGCTCTGTGACTATGGTTTTGCCTCTACAGGGAAAGCGCAGGGGTAGGGGGAGCTGTTGTTTTATACTGGCCGTATTAGGTGTCAAGGTTGATTCTTTTTCTTGGAACATATTTCTGTATCCTTTAGCTACCCCTTCATTCTTGGACTCTGTCTTTAGTCTCTTAATGGGACAAACATTTCTTCTTTAACACATGGCCATTCGTCCACCCCAGGTGGGTTACTACTTTTTACAGTTAGGTCCTCAGTGTTTCTCAGGTCTCTTCAAAGAAGGTTGGACTGGCTGTCTCTCCCACTTGACCCACATCTGCCTGTGAAGTTTACTTATCTTTGTACATACCAACTATGGCTTTGCCATCCATTCCTAGTGTACTTAATGACATTCATCATCCAAGCAGCAATGCAACCACAGTCCGTGACCTTTAACCATTTCTATACATAGATTGGGCATGTGTTGCAGTTCTGTAAATTGAGGAAACGCACCTCATCCCTTCCCACTATCCTCAACAAGGTTGTATCTGTCACTGATGCCCCTGGAGACAAAGCAAGACAAGACAAAAATCCCTTGTTTTCAAACACTCTGACCTTTACAAATTCAATATACTTTTGTGTGTATATGTGAAATGTGAGCATGTGTTTGTATATGGATGCATAGGTCATGTGCACATATGTGTGCAGGCTGGAGATCAACATCAAGTGTCTCCCTCTATCTCTCCTCACCTTCCATTCTGAAACATTGTGTCCCATTAAGCCACAAATTCATCAACCTGGCATGTTAGTTGTTAGCACCAGGGACCTGCCTGGCTCCAGCCTCACCCACCAAGTCTGCAATAACAAATATATCCTGCTGTGTGCAAATTCTATGTGGATGTTTGGAATCTAAACTTCAACCGTCATGTGTGTGTGTGTGTCAGGCACATTATCAACTAAGCCATTTCCCTAGCCCTCAGATTCAAAGATTGTGCTGGTTATCTGTTATTCCATAGCAACTCTCTGCAAAACTCAGCTATTTAGAAACATAGATGAGAGTAGTACACCAATTAGTAAGGTCCAGGAAGTGAAGAGTGGCCAAGCAGAGGTTCTGGGCCAGAATATACTATGAGTCTATGTGTTTATAACCGGAAACATCTAAAGGTTACAGTGTGTGTGTGTGTGTGTGTGTGTGTGTGTGTGTGTGTGTGCGCGCGCGCGCGCGTGCGCGCACGCATCTGTGTATATATATGTATAGATACATATATGTGTATATATATGCATATGTTTATGTGACTGTCCATGTGTGTGTTTGATTGTATAGGGGAATCTCAGAATAGAGCTTTCACTATTGACAAATTTCTTTGTTATTATATCATCTGTTGGTTGTCTAAAAGTCCCCTATAATAGACTCATGAAGGAGTTTCCTTGAAAGCAATATTTTTAAATTCTACCATGTTCAAAATCCCTTATCTCTTGCCTTAAACTTGAGCTACAATTTGACTCTGGACAGTAATGCTCATGTTGTCCCTTATTCTAACATTGTAGAATACTGAGATTTGTAATGTCTGCTGAGCAAAGGGGCCTTTCTTGATGCATCATCTTAGTGGTTCCCTAGAATGGCTTTCCACCACTCCATGTTCTAGATACTTTACCCTAGGACATGCCTTCTGGTTTTGTTTTTGCCTATTTCACCAAATTTATTCCAGAAGCAGTTTGTTGAGTTAAAATATTAATTTTTTAGATTATTGTTATGGTTTTAATTTCCAAGAATTCATATTAAGAATGTATGGGATTGATTTTGATTGTGGTGCATTCCTCCCATTCTACCTAACTCTTTCAGGCTTTTTAGTGTCTGATTAATTTCATTTGTTTCTTTGACAGTTGCTGCTTCTTTTCAGGCATCTTACTTGCTCTCTCTTCTAATTTCCTTTGAATTTTTATTGCATTTTTTATTTGCTCATCACTTGTCTTGAGCACATTCCTCTCTTGATCCTGTCTTGGTCACCTTTCCTTGACACCTTATACTTCTGTATTATGAAACCAACTTGAAAATAATACCATTATTCATTATATATCATGGTCAATTGTTTGACAGCAGTAATCCTACTGGGTCTGTTTGTTCACTTTCCCTTCTTGTCTCTTTCTTTTAGTACTTTTCCAGTACATTAATCTTTTTAATATTGTAAAAAATATAATTGGAAAGTTATGAGGAAATCTAAATAAAGTGCATATTTATGAGTATTGCATGCTACTTCTACTGAAGCAGAACAGTAAGCATTAAGTGATTCCTCACACCCAGAATTTCTACTTTCCTTGAATAACTCTCATTGGGTCATCCCACCCCCCACCCCCCCGTGTGTGTGTGTATGTCTCTGTGTTAGTGTCTGTGTGTCTGTCTGCCTTCTGTGCAGGTGTCTGCCTACCATGTTGAATATGTAGAGGTGAGAAGGCAACAACTCTTGGGAGTTAAAATTAAATTACCTATTATATTTTATAGGGTAAAATCCTCTGTTTATAGATAGCACACTACAAATTTGAAGCTACTATTAACACTTATTCTCCCAAATTTAAGATTTAGACTTCAAATTTTTTAAATTAATATAGATATACCAAATGGAAATATTAGAAAATCTGTAGGAAATAAGGAATCTTCTGAATAGAAAAGATTGTGGAATTATTGTTGGTTGATAACTTCCGGGGGAGGAAAACTCAACTTTTAAGAGTGCAGTCCAAGAGGATTGAGCACACCTGTGAGTATATGGGAAGCACACATTGGACTAGGGAGTTAAAACAAAGAAGCAAGACAGGAAACATATTTGAGATGGGTTGGAAGATTGGGGTGGTTCTGGAAGGAGTTAGGGGAGGTGTAGGAGGTAAATATGGTGTATGTTCATATGAAATCTCAATGAATTACATATGTATATTTAAAAGGCTGTTGAAACATAACAGAGATACAGGCATAAATCCAGAACGTGGCCAGTTTGGGGCATACACAATTTTTATGTAACTGGTTGGTCCCACCTTACATTGCTTCATACTGTTTAAAAATTCATTTGCTCTGAGAAGCTTCCTTAGTGGTCGGCCTACTGTGTGTTTTATGTTTCACACCACCCTTCATATTGAATTTGTAAAGCCTGATTTTCCAAACAGAAGACAATAGAAAATGGATAAAATAGGACAAAAGATATGGAATTCAATTCCTATTATCCACTTTCGCCTTTCCTTCACCCACTAGAGAAATTACACCAGAGTAAGAAAGAAACCTTTTATTCGGAAGCATGCTGGGATAAAAAGGATAATAAAAATGCCAGGGAAGTCATGAAAATAATTAAATGTTTAATATATTCGCACAGACAAAGAAAAATCACAGGAAATTTTATAAAGTTTAATGAAAGAGAAAGATATTTAATAATTATAATACTCAGGCAAAGTTTATAATTTTAAAAAGTTAAGTAGTGATTCATGTTTCATCTGAGTATTTTATTTCCTTTTAAGAAATTAAGAAAACTAAATTTCCTGTCTCCCAAATTCTCAAATGGAGACTAGCATGAATCCATGTGAGCTTCCTCCTCACTGCTTACAGCCCCATGGACAGCATTTCTCCCCCTTTTCCTGTTCATCTCTTCATTTGGTTTTGCCTCTGCACATAAAATTTTTAGTATTTCTAAGTTTCATTCATCACTGTTTAAATGATATATATATATATATATATATATATACACACACACACACACACACACACACACACACACACACACAGATCTCAAACATAAAAAACCCAGCAAACATCCTTTTTATTTAATCTTTTAATTATTTTGGAATTTCATGTGAGCACTATCTTTACATACTATGTAACCCACTCCTTTCTCCTATTCCTTCTGTGCCCCTACCACTCACACTAAAATTTATGACCTCTTCTTTAAATATTATTGTTGCACACACTTACTCATACAGTTATATATGTATATTCACACATAAATACAACCTGCTGAGTTTACTTAGTATTAATCATAAGCATAAAATACTATACATACATATGCATGCATGCATACACTTGTATATATTACACATGTATTTTAAAATGGAATATGTTTAATACTGACCACTTGGGATTTGATAACCTATAAGGGGACTTGTCCCTGGAGAAGAGCAAATCTCCTGCTCTTAGCAGTCATTAATTGATTGTAATTCTTCATCTATGGGTAGGGTGTTGCAGCATTCCCCCTATTCACATTGATATATCAAATGTTATTGTCACTGTGCCGGTCTTATTTAGGCAACTGTATTGTTTAGATTTTATGAATGTTGTTTCTCTATCAATAGTAAAAAAAACCCACAATTTCATACAAAATTCTTAGTCTTCTGTCTCTTATAATCTTTTGATCCCCATCCTTGATATTTCCTGCAGCTTAGGTCTATAGAGTCTATTTGTAGATGCATCATTTGGGTTGGGTACCCCATGGTCAATTGTTCTCTGAATTTTGACTAGTTGAGGGTTTCTATAATGGTTTCCATCTATAACAAAAAGCTTCTTTGGTGAGGGATGAGAGCTGCACTTGCCTGTGTGTATAAGGATGCATATTTAAAATGCAGTAAGAAGTTTTGTTGACCTAGGAAAGTGACTATAGTAGCTTTTTCTTTAATTAGTATCCAGAACCTAATCAGTCACTAGTAGCTGGCTAGGTTTGCCAAACAAACAGGATTAGTGGACATTAAGTCCAATTTGATGGCTATTGGTTGCCATGACACGTATGGGCCACTATTATATCCACTCCATATCTTGCTGGACTTTTCAATTGTGTGTTTGTAGACATTTCAGCTGAATAAACCTGTTGACTCTTTTGCTTCCCTTAGCAACCTGCACAACAACTCAGGAAGGAGTCTTCCATTTTTATTTCAGCTCAATGTTTTCAAATCCTGCACCTCAAAAACATACTGTCTTCAAGAAGGGGTCTTAGCATCTTCCAATGTCTTCCTCAATCTCTACAGAGAATGAATGTTTCCACTTATAAAATTTCACATCTTTGATTAGGTTTATTTCTAGTTTTTTTGGGGGGTATGGGAATGTGCCTGTGTTATCAGTGTGTTTGTTGTTGGTATATAGAAAAACTGCTGATTTTCGTAAGTTGATTTTATATACTAGAATATGGCCAAAAAGATTGGTCATGACTAGAAGCTTTCTTGTAGAATTTTTGAAATACACACACATATACACACACATCATAGATAGATAGATAGATAGATAGATAGATAGATAGATAGATAGATATAGATATATGTAATAGCACCTGCTAATAGGTATAATTTGACTTCTTTTCATATTTTGATCTCTGATTCCTTCTCCTGCTCTAACTAGCAATTCAAGAACTATATTGAAAATGAGTAGGGATGATGAACAGTACTTTCTCCTTCCTGATTTTTAATGGGACTGCTTTGTGTTTTTCTCTATTGAGGAAAAAAGCTGTGGGTTTATCCTATGTTAGGGTCTGTTTACCTCAGTCCTGCTCTCTCTAGGTCTTGTATCATGAAGGCAGGTTAGATTCTGTCTCATAACATTCCAACACCTATTGAGATGATCATTTACGTTTTGTATTTAACTTTATTTATATAATTTTTTACATGAATCAAATTATTGTGTCAAGCCATTCTTGCATCTTCAAGATAGAGCCAACTTGACCATGCTGAATAACATTTGTGATATGTGTTGTATTTGGTTTGAAAGTGTTTCACTTGGGTTTTTACATCTACATTTCTCCGAGACTTTTCTAAGTAGCTCCTTTTTTTGTTTTTAACCTGGCTTTGGTATTAAACTAATGCTGCCTTTGTAGAAAGAGTTCCAAAGCACTCTTGTGTCTACTTTTATAAGTTAATTTAAGAAGTATTGGTTGTATATCTTCCTCGAAAGTCTTGAAAAATGCTGTAGCTACTCTATCTGGACCTAGACTTTTTTCAGACAGAAGACATTTTTTTAATTCAATCTCCTTATTTGTTAAGGGTCTTTTTGTTTGAGTTGTTCATCTCTTCTTTGTTTAACTTTAGTGGGTTACTACTAGTGCACAGATTTGCCTGTTTCCTTTATATTTTTTGACTCAGTGGAGTACAGATTAAAAAAAATTATTTAGAGTATCCTGAATTTCTTTAACAACTATTGTAATGATTCTTCATTTCTGATATGGCCCATTTGGGTAATCTCTTCATTTCTTTTGGTTAGTTGAGCCAAGGGCTTGTCAATTGATGTTTATCTTCTCAAAGAACTACATCTTTTGTACTATTTTTTTCTATTTCATTAGTTTCTGCTCTGCATTTAATTATTTCTTGCTATTTATTGAATTTGGTTCTGGTTTGTACATGTTTATTCAAATTTTTGAAATGCATCATTAAAATATTTACTTGTACTCTTTCAGATCTTTAGACGTATGAACTTAAATTATTAATTTCCCCCTAACTGCTGCTTTTAATGTATTCCATATGTTTGGCTTTATTGTTTTTTTACTTCCAGGAAATTTTAACATTTCATTATTAATTTCTTCCTTGGCTTACTTGTCATTCTCTGAATGATTGTTTAATCCCCACAAGTCTGTGTAATTTCCAGAGATTCATTTGCTGTTGGTGTTTTGCTTATTTTTGTACTGTGATCAGATAGGATGTGTGGAGGTATTTAATTTTCCTGAATTTGTTAAGATTTGTTTTGTGCCCTATTGTGCACCCTATTTTAGAGAGTAACATCCATGAACTACAAAATAAAATGTTAATTTTTTTACTGTTTGGGTAAAACATCCTATAGATGTCTGTCAGGTTCATTCAATATATTATATATAATATATTTTGATACCAAGTTTAATATCTTTCTTCCTAAAGGCCTTGAACTTTTAATGATTTAATGCTTAGAAATGCAATCACATTATTTTGCCTTTATACAATAGACATTAAATACTACAACTTCTCCATAAACACTCTACTTCATTTCTTCCGGGTCTTCCTCTTGGACTTCATTGTTCCCCATCTGCCATCGGAAGTCACTCTTTCTAATCCCACTTACCAAGTGCTACCCCATTGTTCACTGCTAATAGCTCCCTTTGGGTATTTTGTAAAAGCCCCATTCTTGATTTCATTATAGCCTGCCTTTCTCTTTTAATTTCTCCATGAATTTAGCACTAATTTACAGTCTTTTTTTTCTGGAAGTAGTAAATGTGGATTGCTGGCATTGCTCTCTGAGAATTGTTTCTGTTTGTTTTAATATTTTACTACTATAATCAATGTAACAGGAAACTTAATCTGTAGAAAGACCCAGAGGCCTAATTTCAATGTGTTTGCTAAAGAAATGATTTAGGTCTTTCTTTGCAAGAAATTGAATTTACACCTGAGATCTCTTTAAACTCTGTTATTGGCTTGCACTTTGGGATTGTTTGTTAGCTAGAATGTACCCAGATCTTAAACCCTAGTTGAAGCTCATTTCTGGGGAATCTGAAGACACAGTAGGCAGGCTGAGAAAATAAAATGTTTTCCAAGCTTGAGTGTCCCTGATATATGTGAAAACCCCTTTGCTCATGCTCCAAGTCTCTCTGTATAAGGGGTCAGGGGCTCCTTCAGTCCTACACACTGGAAGGTCAGCCAGAGTAAGTGTGCTTTCATGGGTGTGCACTGGGCAGCAGGGCTTGTGATGACTTCTTTCTTGTGTGGGCTGCTGAGAAATTTTCTTTCTTCATTTTTAGTCCATTCATGTGTGAAGTTAATGTTATAAATGATGTTATTATTACAACCTTAGGTTTGATGTTAAAGATCTGGTTGTTCTTTATCTAAAAATTAGTTGCTAAAAAGTTTCCTCCCAATCTGATAAATAAGTTTGCTTCAGCAGAACTGACCAGTGATGATGTACGCAGAGTGTCTTTAATTGCTGAGAAAAAAAAATATCTCCACTTTGTTATATGTCTATAAATTCATTGTTTGGAATTCCTCATAAAGCCAAGAAATAATTCCTTTGCAGTCCGGAGTGGACAAGGACTTTGTACAATTAGACATTTCAGCTAATCTACATCTCCACACGTACATTGCATGACAGGGCTTTTATGAGCCTTGATGCTGCACAACAAAAACCCGCCTTTCTCTTTGTTTCCTCTTTCTGTGATTCATTTTTTCTTGTCAAAATCAATTTACGAAATAGAGCATCTCAAATGGCTTAGTGGAGCGATAGTACAAAATTTATAGACATTCTAATGTAAAAGGGAAAAACTTTTAAAGATATTTTAAAGCTCTATGAATAAAAGTTCTTTTTTTAAAAAAAAACACTGAAAGAAAAAGCATTATGTCTAAGTTGATAAGGGGAAGTGATTCCATGGCAACCTGAGATTTAGCTACTTTTGCAGAATAAGCCATCCATGGTCCTTTAAAGATCGTTTTAAATACTTAGAGTCAAAATTTTATCTTCTCATCCTTCATGAGTTATCAAGGATAATAAGTAGCCTCATTTCATTGCAGGCAAGATGTGATCTAATTAAGTTTCATATTTTATTGATATGCATGATGCTGCATATCAACAAGCTGAGTTCAGAAGCAGGTCAAAAATACTTATTTTTTTTTTTTTTTAGCAGTGAAGCTTCAAGTACAAGAACACTTATTGATTTATTTGTGCTATAATGTCAGGTTAGAATAACATGAAGTATGGCACATTAATTAAATTGTGGCAGTAACACAATGACTGCGCCACAAACTGTTATTCTGGGGGTGTCTTTGGGGAACTCCATAGTGTCTTACTATGGCAGTCTGTATTCCCAGTAAGAAACTCTCTGGGTAGGTTGTCCACTGACCACCCCAAACCTTTGCATTGACTGTCACTCAGATGTATTTGAGAAACAACTATGGTATCCAAACTCATTTGCCAAGAAAAAGTTCCTGTTGGCTACACCTGCACTTCATTTTCCCTAACATCGTCTCCTCTAACTTAGTAAATAATGAAAGAATTGAGAGAAAAAAATCTGAGATAGCTTAAAACTTATTTACAAAGTCAATAACAACAAAAATGTTCATTAAATATATTCTAATAAAACTTATGTTAAATCTCCAGGCAGCTCAGATGTGCGGTAGTTGTCAAATTTAAAGACATCCAAGAGGCAAAAAAAAGAGAGGGTTTTTTTTTTCTCAGCAATTAAAGACACTCTGCGTACATCATCACTGGTCAGTTCTGCTGAAGCAAACTTATTTATCAGATTGGGAGGAAACTTTTTAGCAACTAATTTTTAGATAAAAAATACTTTGGTGTGGATCGCTTGTTGGATGTATGCAGTGATTAAAAATTGTCCGAGAGTCACGGAGATGGCTCAGTATGTAAGGACAATCGCCAGGTAGTCATAGAAACCTGACTTTCATCTCCACAATCCACAGTCCAGAGAACGGACTCTGCAAAGCTGTCCTCTGACCCACAAATGTGTCTCTTGATACATGTGCCCATGTACACACACACACACACAAAATAAATAAATAAATAGCCAAACAAACACACAAACAAACAAATGGAACACTCCTTGTAGGGGTTATTTGTCCTTATTTATTTCAATAATTTAAGTTTTGGAGTATGTTAGAATTGAAAAAATCCTCTCAAGTGTGTAGTTTTGTTTAAGATTTACATGTGGATATCTTTGTATAAAAGAGACTCCTGGAGAGTTAGTCTGAGGTAGGTGGAGTCTGAATCACTTTCTGTTTCTTTGGGGAATTTTGAATTTTAATTGTGGGTCACTGAACTCAAGTCCTTTCAAGTGTGGATGAAATAAAACCAGACAGGTGTTTTTAACAATTAATCCAACACTGTGCTATACAGATAATCACTACAGTGCCTGAGGAGAATTAGATATTCTAATGGCATGGGAGACATGATGAGGGCCTCAAGGAAAGAATTAACAACAACATGGATTATGAATGGCATGTTAGAAAACCGTTGAGAGGACAAAAATAGAGTCCTGCTTCAGACGGAAGTTTTATACAACATTATCATTAATTATCATTATCTCTGTATTGAAGAATCCCAAATGAACTATTCCAGGCTAGCAATTTAGTGTTCTACTGTGTTCTAAACATGGCTTTCTGAAGGATACTGAGAGCCTCAAAGGGCTCATTTTAATGAATATATTGTTTGAAGTGCCTGGGTCAAGGAACTTACCGCCAAACCCGATGACTTAAGTTCTATTCTGGCATCCACCTGATGGAAGGAAAGAGCCAACTCACTCAAGCAAGCTGTTCTTTGGCCTCCATGCAACTGTGCATGGGCATGTATACTGTAATGTGGATGTGCACACATGCAGATAAATAAATAAATTACAACACTAAAAATAGCTTTAAAATGGCTTTAATGTCACAAAGTGACAGGTTTTATTGTGGCATTTTTTCTCATTCATATTCGTGTGTGTGTGTGTGTGTGTGTATGCGTGTGCATGTGTGTGTGTGACAGAGAGAGAAAGAGAGAGACTTATTCATTATTAGTCCTCCACTGACGTTTTTTTAAATCAACCACATTAAATTTTTTATTATTCACTTTTGTAAAAATAACCATACATATTAATTTTTAAAAGTATTAATTCACAGAAAAGTTTAAAACACATTTTAAGAAAAATTACAAAGACATTTTCACAGGGAAAACTTCATGAGAAAAGTGACATGTTCTTTCATTTTTTCAAAGATCATCACTGTTCAGTTTTAAGGAACTCAATTAGCTTTTTATATTTGCTTCAGCAATAGGATGTAAATGGATAAAACCCTATCTTACCCCAATTTACAGTTAGTAAGAGAGAATACTCTTCATTGCTGCACCCAGACTCCACAGCAGCAGATTCAAAAAGCTCCAGATTTGACGAGAGCACCTTCTTTTATTCCGGGCTGATCCTATGTTTGCACCCATGATTAACTCCATAGCATCATACAGGCCACTTACAAAATACTGTTGGAACAAGCTACATTAATCTTCTAAATATTGGCATGCTTCGTCACAGTCCCCCAAGATCACATAAATGAATCTCTCTTGCTCCAATCAGAAAAGTTTTTGGGCCGGGCGGTGGTGGCGCAAGTCTTTAATCCCAGCACTTGGGAGGCATAGGCAGATGGATCTCTGTGAGTTCGAGACCAGCCTAGTCTACAAGAGCTAGCTCCAGGACAGGCTCTAAAGCTGAAGAGAAACCCTGTCTCAAAAAAAAAAAAAAAAAAAAAAAAAAAAAAAAAAAAAAAAAAAACCAAAAAAAAAAAAAAGAAAAAAGAAAAGTTTTTGGAAGCTTTGTGGGTCTTGGGAAGCATGTGTTTCTTCCAAAAATTCTATCTTTCCATAAAAATGCAAGATTTCTCAGTGACAATGAAGATTATTAGTTTTCCCTAAAATAACAGGTGCACTTCAAGGTTTCTCAAGAAAATGTCTCTAGGAACTCATCTTCATGACCATAGATGTGTCTGCTCATAGTCCTTTTGAATGCATCTTGAAAACGGTCTGGTGATTTCTTTAGCTAACACACGCTGAACTTTACATGTGGACTTCCTTAGACAGCTATTGACCTTTCAGCAGTAGACAGGCAGTATGCACGCTGACACATAGAATGTGAGCAGGTCAGACAGAATCAGACTGGAGTAATTAGATCAGCAGAACCTGACCAATATGAAACAACAATGTTCAAACACAGGACATCATCCTTTGTGGGCAGGGAGTGATTGGGCTGGTCCTGATGTCGCTACCACTACTACCTGCAAGCAGAGGCTTCCCAGGCTACAGCAGGAGAGAGTTCAGCTGGACCAGAGACTTCCAGACCTTAGGAAATGGCAAGTAGGGCTCAGCGGGGCTAATGTAAGGTGATAGGAGTTTGGAAGCAGACAGTGGAAACAGCCCATAGAGAGGGCTGTGCAGGAGGCCCCTACTCAAAACAAATGAAGTACCCTGAGGGTCTGAGGAGCCAATGAGTTCACTCCGGCAGAGAATAGTTTGTGTCCCTTCCAGCAAGAGCGATAAATCTTCATTACCCCCCCCCCCACCCCAAAGCATCAGGTATCTGGGTACCAGAGGCAAAATTATCCCTGCATCACAGACTATACTAGCACTTCCACACAAATTTAATATTAAGTTTTAAAAGAATCATCCTGTTTTTATGTCATAAAACTGTATCTCCAAGCAAAACTACAGAATAGCCATAGATGTAAAACACCTAGAATTCATATCATGCAGCAAATTAAAAATGACCCAGCATGCAAAGAAGGAACTTTTCCCTCATAAACAGGAGAAGCATCTGTTGTAAAGGACTTGATGCCAGCATGTGTAGAGATCCAGCTGATACAGTAAGAAATCAAATGATATAACTAAAATGTCAGGTAAGGAATTTAAATAGATGTCACCAAACAAAACCTGCAGAACACGAGTAAGCAAGGAAAGTGTTGTCGATGCTATGATCATTTGGGGAATAAAAATGAAAACCACTACATACACAGTCCCTATAAGGGCTGAAATGGGCAACGCTGTTATTCAGCAGATGGTAGATGCTTTACTCTCTATTGCTTTTATACCATAGTACGATTATTTGTAGATTGCTGTGTTAGGAAAATTGTCTTTTCTTTATAGAGCCCTTGGCCATTGGTCTAGGACACCCTTCCCCACCAGGCTTCATATTGTCTGCTTCCCATCACCAGATTTGCTAATTCATTGCTGTCTCTTCCCTTGCCTTCATAAAAAAAAATAGTTCTATTCCTACTCTCTGTTTTAAAGATTGTACCATTGCCACCATGGCTTCAAGCTGTCACACGGACTATACTCTCTTCGAGCTCAGCTGTACCTCTGCCTCATAAATATCCAGTCTCTCATCTGTGGACCGAGACCTGCATCTGTCCTTTCATGATCTGCTCTCAATATCTTCCAGTCAGTAGCCTGGATCTTTCCTCATTGTGTTTCTTAGAAGATCACCAGGAGAGGTGATTCTCCACCGCCTGTGGGATACACTTAAAGTCCTCTAGAGTAGTAAGAGAAGGCCCCTTTATCTAATTCTACCTGAAATGTCTCTAATTAGCAACAGGACTTAGAGACCCTACATTGATTTCCCCCCATTAATTTAAACAATAATTAGTTGATTCTAACGATAAAGGTATAATGATAACCTAGTACATTTAAGAAAAAGGCTGGCAGTACTGTTTTAACTTTCTAGAATTTGTCAAAGTCTGAAAAATTATTATGTGCCAACTTTAACATTTAGGGATTGGATATCTGCCTTTTTCTTTCTCTAAGAAACTAATGGTTCATTATTATTTTAGAATTCCAATTAAAATGATGGATTGTTTGAAATATATATTACTCAAAAAGTATGAATTATGAATGTGAGTTCAGGTATCTGATCCTTTACATAAGGAATTTCTTTGTCCTAAAGTGCTTCTCTGGTTTATATAACTGAATAAATAGTTGGACGTTTTTTATGAGGTTGTAGGGGCCCAGGTTTCAGGGTCCTCAGTTTTTGATGCATATTCTAATTCTTTAAAGATTTTTTATTTGAATCAATTTACCATTTAATAAATTTCTATTTTGTTTTATTTTATTGTCTACTTTCTCTTATTTTCTTTCTTCTTGGTCATTCTTATATCTATTGAAAGTGAAGCAGTAGACTTCTGTATTAAAGACATCACCCCCAGGCTTTCCTGAACATCAGCTCAAATTTCAAAGTGAAGAACCTCTAAAGAGGCAATCCTTGATATGTACAGGGAGTTGATTCCTAAAGCCCAGAATTATTAAAATTGGAAGAAGCCCACACCCCTTATATAAATGATGCAGGTCTGACACGCACCTCCCAAATAATTTTTCCCCAGTCCTCTAGAGTCCAACTCTTAGAACAGTACTGTAGACTCAAGGTAGCATATTATCTCTCTTATGTAGTTGATTTCTTCATTTTGTTTTCTAATAGTCATTGATGAATTTCTATGGAGCAAGCACTGTTAGAGGAACTTTAGCAAGGCCGCCATCATTTACTGGTTATGACTCCACATTTATCATAAATTGTTGTTCTAAGTAGTGACAGCCAATCAGAAAACACACAGCCACTCTCCTAGAATGCTTTGCCAAATGCTAGGCAGTTCAATGGGGACTAATGAGCATGCTTACACACAGACTGTCACCTCTACATAAATCAGCGATCCTAGCTAGAATGTCAGCCGAATGTTAATTAGGGTAGACTCTTATGCTATGGCCCTAACTGATGCCTAAGACACTGCCTCTGGAGTTTGAGGTCACTTGTTGTTTGTAATGCCTGTAAAAGGGTTGTGTCTTTGAGACTATCGGATCATCCTTGTGATAACTCTACCAACATGGGATGGAGACAGTTGTAATCATATGTCTCTAGACATTGACTAGCTTGCCTGTCTGGTTCCAGAAATAACCAGCTGTGTGACCGTGGGGTTGTGAATCAACGGCTCAGAACCTTATGATCCTGTTTAGAGCTGGAATGCTTCTCCCTTTCCTTGTTTTCCCTACCAGACCTGTTACTAGCTTTGTTTTTCTCCCAGCAGTTGGCCTAAGCTGTATCCTCTCTTTACTCATGTTCTTGCTCTGCCCTGTGTTTGATGGCAAACCTGAGGAAGCAAAGCTTATAGAAATATTCCTAGCATCCAGAATAATTCATGATACAGAGATGGTTGAAAATGTTGATTAAACAATAAATTTCTTAATCTATACATGGAAGGCATTATTATATACCCTGTAGAGTTGGTAGAATATAAATAATAAATCAAAAACTATATTGACATATAATAAATATTCTGCCACTGTTATTAATATTCCTGAAAAGATTGTTTATAAAATTTTTAGATAAGACTCCAGTATAAAATTCTCTTTCTTCAGGAGAATGAAGTCTTCATTATGAGGCCATTCTAGCTTGCTGATAGTGCAAGTGATTATTTTGGTGACACACAATACTTTTCCTAAAAGTTATTGTCAATCCTCAGTTGCTATTACACCTATTATGAGCACCCAGGTTTGAACACTCACACATCCCAAAGGCCACAGAGAAGTACTGGCCACTACTGCTTATTGTCTCTTCTAACTTTGAGAAATTAGAAAACATACCAGACTTCACAGGTTGCATTACTTAATATTTATGTCTAGTATGTTTTGTCTAGAAGGAATATATAGAGTTTTATTCAAATGAAGCAAATTGCTTCTTTCCCAGTAGCAGTTGCATCTGGGGAAGTCCCAGTATTCTGAATTGTTACTGGTTAGATTTTAATTTGTTAGCAGGAGCTTTGACTTCCTAGGGCTTCTACTAGTTTGATTTGTCTCATGAGCCCCTGCTGGTCCATGCTGTGGGTCTGGGGTTTCTTTATTTTTGGAATGCCAATCTTTAAATTATGTTTACAATTATGTATTGGGCTCTATTTTCTCTGTTTGGGCATCTGTGTTCATCTAATTTCTGATTAATATCAGACTTTCAGAACTGTTTAAAGTTTGTTCTAACTCAGTGAAACATGTTAATATCTAGTGCTCTAAAGCAATTAATTTCCTTAGCTAATCTATTATATCTTGCTTGCATATTGTGGAAGGCAATAGATGCATAGATTTTGTCTTAGTCAAAAGGTAAGGTAGAATGGTAAGGTAGAATGACTTGTTTTACAGTGTATTAAGTAAAGTCACCCTCTTGATTCTTTCACCAATTAAATCCATTGTTTCATTCAGCTTCGCACTATTTGAATGCGGAGACGGAGATGGCAGAGGCATGAGAGTACTCAGGAAACGGATTGAAATTGTGAGAGAACTAAAGGCTCGTTTTATTTGTTTTAAACAAGACCAGAATTTTTAGGAGTCTGGAAATTTGGAAGTTTTTTGCCCTAACTCTTCAACTTTCATAAAACAGAGCAAGACGAGGCAAAGAGCAATGGTTCCTTCTCAGAAGGGGCTGCCGTCTGCCCCATCACCTCCTTTCTTGGCTCTTCCAATCCTCATCCTCATTCCCTGTCTGGATGTGATTGATGGAAAGCTCCCGGGTGGTCCTAGCTTCTCAAGACCCATAGTTGGAGTAGAAGCAGAGATTATTTTCTTATAGATTCCTACCAAGGCTGCGTGTTTTAGTATTATAATAACTTTTGGGGAAAGACTAAGATTGGTACTGCACAAAGGAAAACGTGAACAAAGTGAAAGTAGTTTTTTTTTTTTCTTTTTCTGTCAAAAGGGTGTATCAGAAACCAAACTGGACTAGCAAGCGCAATGGACCAAAATGGCCTCATCTATTCCCACCAGCATAGGTGGTGGCTGTGTGTCACTGCACTTCTGGTAGCTCGACTTCACAGTCTGATGAGCTGGGGCAATCAGTACGGGGCAGGTGCAGGATTTGGTACCTTGGGCTGCCTACCTTTGGTAGGAAACAAGAACAGTGGCAGCCAGTTGTTCCTCATAATTACCACAGCCTGCCTTTGGAAACTCTAGAGTACCTCAGCACCTGTGAGAAGTAGCATGTGACCTTTCCTCACAACTTTTTTTTTATATGATAACTTTGTAAAGCTTTACGTAAGACTCTCTGGACCTTGCCTTCTGCCCTTTTCACCTGCCAGGTAATGAGGACAAAATTCTACCTCTAGTCTAGCCCTGGGTATTGTCGACTTTTCTTCATCTTCATTCCCTTTAGCCAGAAGACCACCAAGAACATACCTAGCCTTGATTATTTGGATGTTATATTTATCTTAATGAAGAAAATGCACCATAGAGAACCATGAGTTGTCTCACTACAAATGTATTAGAAAAGAACATCACATTGGGCTACTGTCGTGTGAACTGCAAGGGAGTCAAGCAGACAGGACTATAACGTGCTTGTGCCAGGAAATGTTACAAATAGCTGGATAGTTGTTCTCCATCGTGGGGTGATTCTTTCCCTGAGTGACATAAACTTACTTCTCCTTAAAAGGCCCCAATGATGACAGGCTGAAATATGACTCCAGCAAAGTTGACCTCTTGGAATCAAGGAGTTTATTGGGCTTATAGGGCATAAGCAAGGGCTATTTACAGGAACATGGGGACTCCAAAATAACATCATTGGAAAGTCTTTGATCCGTATGGGTGATGGCTTCACCATAGCCAAGCTAGTAGAGTTTCCCTTTCAGTTAACATTTGCCAGCCTGTATAGTCTAGCACCTCTCGAGACCCACATGTCACAAGCAATTAGTGCAGAACTGCATACAAATGAGTGGAAGGTGCAGAGGGAGTGGCCTGAATCTCAGATGAGAGTTCAGTGGTCTTCCCAAACCCTCTTCTCTGAGGCTAGCTTTAGTGATGGTCAAGATGTTTTCTGGTAAGCGGGCACATACCTGATTAAGACGACAGCTGATTTGCTTAGAGAACTGCATTCTATAACACTCTAGGCAGGCAGAAAGCACAGACAGGAAAGAAGCAACATCTTTAGTCCCAGTAGCCTTGAGTTCAGATCTTATACCTGGGCTCCCAAACTCAGAAGTTTATAGCTCTAAGCCTTAAGCACTAGATTCATAGGCTTTAATCTTTCAAGGTCAGAGACATTGGTTTAGATTACAAGGCAGGCTTATTGTTCTGGGCTGATGCTGAGGACACTTAGCAACTAAGAGTTCAAGCTACTGAATTTTGGTTGCCAAGACCGTGAGCTCTTTGAATCCTTGGTAACTCTCTAAGACTTCCAATTTTGGGGAAAATTAGTCTTTGTGGTCATAGATCCTGTCTTAGGATGCTCACAGTCGCTGCTTCTCAATACAGTCATAGTTCTTAGTAGTCTTAGCTTCTGGCCTTAACCACTCTGGTGCTCTTACAGTGTCTCCTCTTTCTCTGAGCTCTGGATATTATGCTCTTCAATCTGGGTTGTTCTCTGAAAATTTTTTCTTCCTTGCCAATGCTGCCAATTCTGAGGAGAACACTCTGACAGGGGACTTCTTTGCCTTGTTCATGATAAGACCAGTAGGCAAAACTTACCATTCTCAACCTGTGAGTCATGACCCCTTTGGGGGTCAAATGACCTTTCCACAGGTGTCGCCTAAGGCCCTTGGAAAACACAGATGTTTGCATTACAATTCATGACAGTAACAATAAAAATAATTTTATTGTTGGGTCACCACAACATGAGGAACTGTGTTAAAGGTTCACAGCATTAGGAATGTTGAGAACCACTGCTTTAGGAGGAGACTTTAATAGGACTTGTTCCAGTGCCGGCAATAGGGATGACATCACTGTGTAAGAGAGAGGCCTTGAAGACTAATAGGCTCCTTTTACAGCTAGGAAAGATCCAGGACACATCTGTGCTCCAATTATAACTCCACCAATCACAGCATGGCTAACACTTTAATCATTACAGACCCTATACCAATCATCAGCCTCCTATAAGCCCATTTTTTTTTCTGTTGATCATATACTGTCTGCTAATTCACTAGGGGAGGTGTTCTCCGTCTTCCTTACCTGACTAGGACATGCCGTGCTCTGACATGATCCAGAGCAGCTGGGGCCAGGAAACTTTGGAACAGCTCCAGATGACATCATCTAGTAGTGGTCAGCAGAGCATGGAGAGCTCGGAGGCATTGTCTAGGCACTGAAGGCAGGAGTTCGCATGTATGATTAAAGTCCTATCTCTTACTAAAGTGACATTATCATTGGAGACTCCTCTATAAGCATCATTGAAATGTTCAAAGCAGCTAGGTGACCAAGGTGACCATATATAGCAGGTCACCTAGAGAGGGGTAGCTAGCTGAAAGTTCCACATTCAGTAACTGGCATAAGGGAAGGATCTGTTAGCTGCTGTTCAGGGGACCAGCCAGATGCCTGCTGGCAAGAGTTTTGCTTATTCCCAGGAAAAGTGAACTTTAAAGGATGCCTGCAATGCAGAGACATCATCCCCAACACTATTCCTAACAGCATCTATCAGGGTTTAACTCTCAGCTAAAGACCTACAAGAAGAGTTGGGTCTCTCTAATCTGTCATTTTTATGATCTATAGATTAGCAACTGTTGTAGTTTGCTTGGACTGAGGTAGGGTGGAGGGTTTCCTGGCCCATGGTATTATCGGTACTAAAGTCAGAAAAACCCTAGGCAAATTGGGAAGATTGACTGGTCCTATCTGAAGGTAGAAGAAAGGACATTATTGCTTTAATTGAAATGAAGGAGTTGTTGCTCATACCAGCCAAGATTGGGGAGGGTCAATCATCTTCAATGAGTTGATTCTGCTCACATTTGCAGCTTGATCTTGCCTCTGACGACACAGATAGCAGAAGAGCCTTGTCTGGCGACATGAAAGGGTTGTTCCTCATGCAAGGCTCCCTCCTAGAAAGTCAAACTCTTTCTACTTGCCCAGGCCAGTTTCTGTAGCAACTCCTTTTCCTTTGTAATTCTCTTTGAACTGACCCTAAAAGTTACAGATGTCACCCATTCTGAGAATCTTAATTTCATCTCTATGGTTGGAAACACTTTGGGTTTTAAGACAATGAGTAGTTTGAAAAAATAAAGTTATTATTTACCACATTCTTTTACTTTCAATTGAGAACAATGTTTGAATAATTGAGAGTAAATGCTGTTACTAAGTGTTAACTAGACAAAAACCAGTCACTTCACCCCTCCTTATGCTCTGAAAATCATATAAATATGTTTCCTTGTTCCTAGAAGTTCCATAAAGAAATCATTTGAATTGAATCACTTCTGTTCATAGGACACTTAAACATTTTGATGAGCACCCTTATTTTTACTATTTTATTTACATATGTGTATGTATATATGTAAGTATATGCACATGTGTATGAGTGTCTAAGGAGGCCAGAAGAAGCCAGATTCCCTGGAGCTGGAGCTATAGACAGTTATGAGCTGCGTGATATGGGTGCTGGAACTGAACATGGGTCCTCTGAAAGAGCATTAAGGACTCTGACTTGCTAAGTCACACAGTCAGCCCCGTATTTTACTATTAAACTTAGCATCTATTGTTATTTTACTTAATAGTTGTTCCATAATAATATTTTAGCCCAGCCTGCTCTGTAACTCATGTAACACAAACTGGACTTGAAATTTTAGCATACATACCTTTTTCTCCTTGCAAATACTGGGATTACAGGCATAATAATCATTCCTAGCTTATAATTAGTATTTAAAATTAGAATGTTTATCTATAAGTTAGTATACTGACTTAGATCCTTCAAACTGAATTTTTTCTTTATAATTTTCAAGGTAAATAAAATTTTTAATATTCCACTGGTTTATTAATGGCAGTAGAAAAAATGTGATATTTGGAATTTCTGTGAACATTTAACCAGCAGATGAACATATAATCATATAACTGATGTGGCTTAGTCATAAGTGCTATAATAGTATTTAGTCAAGAAATATTATTTGAATGATAAGATGCTTATTTCAACTATCCTAGACTCAGTTTCTGCACTTATGAAATCTTTTCCACAGCAATTGGGGGTTTTTTGGTAGTAGATAGAATGAAAATAATCTGTTTTCTTGCTATTTTCCTCAGGTTCTGAAGACTACCTTGAGGTCAGCATTCCAAAAGACCAAAGAACAAAATATTCTGAGCAAAGTAGACAAAAGGGAGCTGAAGACCAAGAAGCTTCCAGAGTGTCTGTACCTCTGGCCCTGGTGCTCCCTGGGGAAATTCCATGTGAGGTCAGTGATGACGGCCTTTATTACAGGCCCTTTTGTTTTCATAGACACTAAATTTCACTGCAATGTAATTTGCACAATTAACCTAGCATTTTGGTTTATTCTTTTTCACAACTACAATGTCAGAATCTAGAATAATATTAGGCACCCAGTAGGCATTTAATATATCTTTGCTGACTAATTGGACATTGGAGAATCTCCAAATGTTTATTTTTATCAAATGTGATTGACATTTAAAATGATATATGCATAATTCATATATTAAGCTACTTTTAATAACTTGATTTCACAATAAGCAAATAAATATTTTATTTTCCAAAAGAGAGACCCGCTGTTGAATAGAACTTAAAATCACTTATTTTTGACTACCATTTAAAAATTATGAATGTATTGTTGAATGATGACATCATTGAAGATGGAAGAATTAATTCCCATGAATAGAAATACAATTAGAAGAAGGATTTGAGGAAAGTAACAATATAGAAGCATTCTTGCATTTCTTCTCCTATGTCTTTCTTGGATTGATCTCTTTAAATAAACCACTGGAAGGGGTTGAGTCTTGGTGCTATTCCTCAAGGTCTATGGTGTCCTTGAGTGATAAGGGCAAATGTATAAAAAGAACCCCAAGGGACATGCATGAAAAGTCCTTCTGGAAGAAGCTGGCAGATTTACATGACCTGACATCAGGAGGTCTCTGATGGCTGCTGATGCTAGGTCCCCAACCCTGTGGTCAGAGAAGCTGAACATTCTGTAGGGTTTCTCAAGTTTGCATCCCTTCCTTCTACCCTGTAGACTGTTGGAACAGCTCCTTTAAGTCACTTCACTGCCAGTGCTAGAGGAATACCACTCAGACACTACCACAGAAGTGCCAGAAATTTGAACTGTGTATATTTGAGATACCAGGCACAGATGCCCAGGCAAAGACAAATTGCCGCATGGGAAAAGGAATAGGTAGCTTAAGTTGGGAAGAGAAAAGCTAAGAGCCAAAGATGTCAGCTCCTACGGTGTCAGAAATAATGGAAGAAATGGGAAAGAACTGTAATAAAAGCAATGTGATCTAGTCTGAAAGAGATGAAATCAAAGTAGGAAATAAAATAACTCGAAGAACAAAAATAGCTTCCTGGGAGTTATGCAGTGAGTCTAAATAGCTACTTTTAAAAATATCTGCAACAGTAAAATTTGAGTATTATAAAACCCTCCCCTTATTACTCACACACAAAATTGAAGTCCAGTAGCAAGCTTTGGCTGTCCTTAGGCAGACATACCCTATGCAGATGGCAAGGCAGGGCTTCTTTCTTTTTTTAAAAAAAAATTATGGATATAGGTAGAATTTTTCAAGCATTATAAAGTTAAATTATTTCAATATCAAATCTATCTTCAGAACCCTACTATATATTTAAAAAACTAGACGTCAAAAGATCATATAAAACATCTTAAATCCAGCATTATGCTCCAACATTTCAGAATAATCTCATCCTTTGGACCAAAAATAGTTATCCCAGACAAATCTTGGGCTCTCAGTAAGTAGATCTTAGTACAGTCTGAATCCATATACTGGTGTCAGGCACCGCAGAAAAAGACCATTTGGTTCCAGCTGAGTGAAAATTGCGTTTCTGGTTTCCCTAGAGAATGTTCAGTATATGCCAATTGTCTGAAATGACAGCCTTTGAACTCCACCATATTTCTGAGAAGTCTTCTAGATAGTGGGTGGGCAAAGACCAGAGAGCAATGCCCCTTCTCCCGAATAAGTAACAAAAGAGGTGTCTATGGAATCCTAAAAGTTCCATAGCTTATCAGCGCCAGCTCTGACTTTTCCTAGGCAGTTGGGAGCGGGCCTTCTTCACAGCTAGCACTGTTGATACCCAAGTAGCAGTTTTGGGTTTCCATCATGCTAACGGGACCATGTGTTCAGTGGGGGCCACAGTCTTCCTTCCCTATGATGAGAGTACCTTTGCCCCCTCCCTCATTGTTCCTTGCTGTACAATTGCTGCATCTTCCTCTCACTGTCTGCTCTTGTTCTGCAGAAGCAGCTTTTGTCCATCACTCACTGAGGTGCAGTTTTAAGCTGTTTTCTGTCTGTGATCCATTGAGCTGGGGAGCACTGATCCTTCTGCTGAGTAACCTTTCCCAGGAACTTTCTTTCCCCAGATTATCAAGATTATAAGCCTTGACAATCTTACACTGCTTCAAAAACGGCCAAAAATTATTATTTTTCTCTTTGACATTGATTTGACATTGTTCTGCTTATAAGGGTTATTCCTTAACTGTTTGAGAAATAATTATGTAGGTGTTGTCTGTGTTAGCTTAAACCTGTTTCATCAAAGAGCGAGCCCTTCTTTAAGTTTCTGTGGGATTGCATACTTTATTCTATTTTAGTATTCTAAGCCTGTTTTACTTCTTTATTTTCTGTATACCCTGGATTCTGTATTGTGGAGTGACAAATCATAAACAATATGGTGTTAATTAGGTCTGCCAAAGGTATCCGTTGTTCAAATAGAGCACCAATGCTTACTTACCTTCCTGATAAAATCCACATGGAAGGCATTAGCTCAATGATAGTATCTAGACCAGCATTTCTTGTGTATGCCGTCCACTGCTTCAAAGATGTGACTGTATAAAAGTCTTTGACAAATTCCCATGGAGTAGTGGTTCTCCACTGGGAAAGGCTTTGCCTTTCTTTTATGTCGGGGAGATGTAGGCAAATCTGCAAGCATCTCTGATTATCACAGTTGCTGCTGACATCTAGTTGATAGAAACCTGGAAGCTGCAAGCATTACATAACGCAGAAAGCATACTCGTGACAGTAGCTTATCTCATCCAAAGTAGCAATCCTGCTAACACTAAATCCTGTCCCCGAGTGTGCACCTGCAACAAATGAGCCACCTTCACCTCTCCCTAGTGGCGGCACCAAAAACTCCAGATCCTTCCTGTGGCTTCTGTGACATTGGCGAAGTTGTCCTGTATTTACTCAGTGAAAAGTGTCTGATCTTTAGTCATGAGTCCACCAACGCCTTTCACACATTTTACACAAAGCTTTCAGAAGGACTGCAGTCTGTGCTCCGAATCCTCCCTGCTCCTGCTATTTCTGAGTCCCCATCAAGAATTTGGTGAGGATGTCTCCATTTCCTCAACAGAATCACCACTTTAAGACCGGTTAAGATTCTTTTCTTTATCTTTTTTTTTTTATCTGCGTGGAAGATCCTTTATTTATCACCATCCTTCCTTTTTCCAATTCTTTCTCTGCTATTATGAGACAAACAAGTGTCAAGTGCACAGCAAGTTGCTGGTGCAGCAGGTTTACTAAGTTTCATGAACCTATCTTTCTTGAGCTGGTATCTATAAAGTATAGTTATGAATATGTGAAAATCCCATAAGTCACTGTGCAAAAGCCTTAGTGAGCTATCAGTGACCTACTGGGATCTCAATCTTCTACCTATATTTAAATTTCAGCCCTAAGATGCAAACAAAACCTCACTACATATGTGTTTTTATTATAGGCCAAATTGCACTCTTTTGTTGAAATCTCAAGTTTTGTGAACAATACAGAAACCTTTAAAGTTTATAAGTAGTAATGATCATAAACAATTCTCTCTATTAATTCTTAGATCCCCCAGTAAAGGGGCACAAACAAAGGGGTCAAACAATGAAGCACAAGATGGCAGCTTCATAACTGATGAACATATTTTCATAAAATTTTAATATCCTACAGCTTTTTTCTTGAATCAAGTTTACACATGCTACTTAAGACAGATTTCTCCTGGGTTGGGCTGTTTACTGCAGCGAGATGCAGGAGTATGTAAAGACCCACACAGAGGGTGGTAAGGAATTCAGCCTAGCAGACTGAAATCAATGTTTTTATGTTTTTATAGAAGTATTCCATTTTAATTTGTAGAACATCAGAGAATCTGCCATGTGCATAATGTTCAGAAGATATGAAAATGATATAAAGATTCTTAAATGCTATTAGAGTATTTTGGATGAGGAGAACTAACAAAGAATAGAACACTTGGCTTGGTTATGGCTGGATGCAGATGTAGATGTGACTGTATATTAGTGCTCATTTGAAAGTTCTACAGTTCTTGAAGGTTAAAGTTAGAGGAAAACCTGGCTATGAGGGAGCAGAGGAAAAAAGAGTCTATCAGCAAGGCAACAATCAACTTTAAATGCAAAGCTCCTTGGTTCAAACTAGTTAGCATTTCAAGGCAATGGCAGCAGAACATTAAAGCAAAGGCAGGGTTTTGTAAGCCCCATGTGACTGTGCAGGTCTTCACCCAAGAAACCAGCACAGCGTACAGATGAAGATGCAGGCACTTCATTGAGTGTCTTCTGTTTGGAATTTTTGCTGGAAAGGGTTGAAAGGTGGAGTTCTGCCCTCTATTAAGGAGGGCGTCTGATGCATGAGAAGCAGCATATTTGGGGCTGCTCATGAATGAGAATGAGATGCCTTGGAGAATAAAATTTTTGTTGAGCACACTTTGCTCACCAATTCCATAGAGTCAAACGAGTGGTGACTTAAGCATTGAAAAGGGCTCTAAAGAACTATTAAAAGGCTATTAAAGGCAACTGAGGACCAGACCGAAAATGAAATGTGAAGTCATTGGGGTTGAGGTGACAGATGTGAGGTCATTAAAGCTATGAAGAACAGATTGGACCATGGGATCATATTCCTTATCAGATGACATGGTGCATGCTCCATGGTCAGGAAAAGAGATTCCTTTGAGGTAGGATCTGTTCTCTGTGTATCATTGGTAAAGAGAAATTTAAATCAACCTTGACTAAGTATTTGGGATGTGACTGTGGTGGACAATGGCTGAAGTGGACCTGAGCTTCTGATAAGTGATTGGCAGCATTGACTTTACCACTTCCAGAAAGGCCTTGGTATAATGCATTAATATGTAAATCATAGTATGTGATTATGCTTAGAACAATAACACTAGAGTAAGAAAAAATGAATTAATGACTTTCTAATAAATATAATATCATGAAAGTGTATCAGCGAGTTCCCTATTTACTGACAGGATAAAATTTACTATATCGACAGATTTGAGACATGATATCTGAGACAGTCAAAAAATATTTTACTTTTCACAGAGTCAAGTAGCATAATATAAGGAATAATGAGGATCTGATAGTTAGATAATTCCTAACAATTTTCTAAATATAATCCTAAATTGTGCTGCTTGTGAGCAGCAGTTGAATTGCCTATTTCAGTTCCGCAGGATGTGTGTGCATGTGTGTGTGCGCGTGTGTGCGCATGTGTGTGTGTATGCATGTGTGTGTGTGTGTGTGTGTGTGTGTGTGCATATATATGTGTATCTGTCTTTTTCAGTTAGGGTTCAAGGAAATATTCTTATATAAAAGGTGTTTATCATAATTTCTATAAAGTTGATATCCAATAATGTTTACTAATTCCCAATTAAATGCGCTCTTCCCGATTAACATTTTTTTTCTGGATTTGGTTCCCAAAATGTGGTCTTCATATTTTTACTTCTGTTCACAGCTCAAACTTCTCCAATATAATTAAATACTGAAATTTTTAGTTGCATAACTTTAATCATCTCAGAAACCTTAACAGGCAAAGAAAACCCAAGAGAACTTCTACTATACAAACTGTGGAACTATACAACATTAATATTTTTTATTTTATTTTAATGGTAAGAGATTTTAAAGTGAGATTAGTTAGGTTTTTATACACAGAGAGAAATAGAAAAGTCAGAGTCAAGGTAATGTACTTGGAAAAGGAAATGTTTACTGGCTTACTTACGGCCAATCTATTAGTCTATAAAATGGTTCTGAAACCCTGGAATGGGAGGCTATGTGCAAGAAAGGGTAAAGATAAAGAAAGAAACTGTGTTCTCACTGTTTCTCAGCTGCAAAGCATGGTTTTGGGCTGGATGAGAATGCGAGAGATATCAAAGTACTAGAAGTAAAATTCAGTGAGCATGCATTTATATATTTGTATATTGACATGGTTAAAAATACAAACAAGATAAATTTATTTATCAACAGTCTAAGGTTTTGACCACTAACAAATGTGGTGGGCACTTTGGTGAAGGAAAACTCTTTGGCATGCTTAGCCTATTGCATTTTGTCTTTAACAGAATCCTGGTGAGATATTCATTCTGTTGAAAGATGAGATAATTGGTGAAATTCTGGAAGTTGAATTTATATCGAACAGCAAGTGCCTCAGAGCACGGCCAGCACACTGGAGTAGGAGCGTCTGGTGCATGAAAGCTGCAGGTGAGAAATTTGGGGTTTTAATAATAATAAACCTCTACCCGAGTGCCTTTCCTGTGATTTATGATAAATGGTTTCACTTCCCTCAGAAACTTGAGTTTGTTCTGCAGGTGCTTCCTGTGTTATTTCTCACATGTTCAACATTGTTATTATTAATCTGATTTGCAAAAGTAAGGTTGTTTAAATCCTTAGAACTTGGTTTGTATACCATTTAGGGAAATGGCTGCCAGTAACATCAAACATCATTAAATAAGTCAGTGGAATGTACTTGGATATATAGTAGCTACTAAATATGGAATTAAAATTATTTCCTTTATGCAGCATGAGGATTCACAGGTTTTTTATTTTTATTAAAGAACTTTATATTTTCTTTTCTTGTGTCTCCATTCCAAGCCTTGGGAAAGTTTTGGCTGTTCCATAAAGCATAATTCTTTTTCGGTATTTTCTAGTACCATTTCTCAGATATTCTTCTCATCAGTTCCTTTTCTCATTTGTGAAGCTAACCATTTGACTACTTATATATATTAGCTCCATTCTAAACTGTATTCGATTCCCAACACCCAGTTTGAGCAGCACATAACTGCTTATGCTTCCAGCTCCTGGGGATCTCAGACCCTCTTCTGGCTTCCCCATGACATACCCACATACAGATGTACAGGCACCCGTACTCACATGTACATACTCACCCCCACTCATAAAATTTAAAATAATTTGTGAAATTATTTTGAGAAAAATAAATATTTTTTAAAATGTAAGCCTACTTCCTTTTGTTTTATGGCATTTTGTCTAAAATCAGAGGATAAAGTTATTGCAAAAAACTTTAAAAACTATGAACCTTGTAAATATTTTTATGCAAAAAGATATTTAATCCTATAGATATGGAAATATGAAATGTTTATAATTGCAAAGTATATCAGGTACTTTGTGAGTCCATTAGACTGTTCATTTATATTTACAAGTCAGCGTTGTATGTTCACGTGAGTGACTCCCCCGTGCCTCCTCACTCAGCCGGCACTGGGGTTGGGTTCTCAGAAGTGAAACCTTTATTCCAATAACTTAACAAATATCCAGATGCTGCTTCCTGTTGTGGAAAAACATGCAGAAATGTGAAGGGACGAACCCCCTCCATTCTCTTTTACCTTCCTGCTCCTAGCCCCTATTGCCCTATGTAACATTCTTAAATGATGTAATGAATAACACTTTCTAAGTAATTAGTTTCAGAGTTCAAACTAAATCTAGGTAAAAATAAATCAATACAGAAATATCAATATTGCAAATTAAGAAGTACTTAAATAGTATTTCCCAAGTAGTAGACCAAGATGCCAAATAAAAGTATACATATTAAGAATATTTTTTTTGCTTCATATACCTAATCTCAGGAGTAGCAGAAAGGATAAAAATAACAAAAGTTCCTGAAACAATTAGAACATATTTCTAAAAACATTTCAATACATTGAGATGGGCCAAGGTTTTTTTTTTTTACTATTTTAAGATACTTCAAAGTATAATCAAGAAGTGCAAAAATAGACAAATGAAAATCTATTTTTAAAAATCATCAACACAGCAAAGGAAATGATTGACAGAGTTCAGAGCCAGCTACAGAATAGGAAAGCTATTTATTTACAAACTACTTGATACGAGATTAATATCTAGTATATATATAAGAACCTCAATAACAATAGAGTAATCCTATTATTTCTTGTGCTCTTTTCTGTTTTTTTTTTATTTTGGTATGCTTTTTTTATTTTACTGTTTCTTTTCCTAAAGAGAGAGAAAGGAGGCATAGAGTTGGATGAATGGGGAGGTAGCGAAAAGATGTAAGAAGATGGGAAAGAGAAAAGTGTGGTAATACATATCGTATAAATTTTCAAATAAAAAGGAATAGGAAATCATATAAATAAATGCTTAAAAGAAGAAATAATCAACTAATAAGTGCCAAAATGCTCATGATCCCTAACTATTGAGGAATGCAATCACAGCATCACGGCTCATCATGTCTCTACATCAGAATGGCTACTACCAACCAGACAAAGAGTAGCAAATCCTAAGAAGGAATGGAGAAGAGAATTCCTAAACTGTCTGTGAGAATGGGATAACATATGGTTAGAATACCGTCTTAGAAAACTGAAAGTAGCATTTTCATCTGACCCCACAATTCTGACCAGGGCATACCCCAGTGGGAAAAATAATTCAACGAAGGAGGAACCTACACTCTCATATTGATTGCAGAATGGTTCATAATAGCCAAGGAGTAATATCACCACTGCTCATTAATAGAGAAATGGGTAAGGAAAATGTGAAATTTATATGTGTATTTGTATGAATATTATTCAACCGTATAAAAGATGAAATCCCATGTTTCTAACAGCTTGAATGAAAAATGACAAACATTAAGTGAAACAAGACATTTAGAGAAAGACTTATACCACAAAGTGTCACTCATTTGCGGAATGTGAGCTGAGCTAAATCTTTTTTTTTTTTTTTTTTTTTTTTTTTTGGTTTTTCGAGACAGGGTTTCTCTGTAGCTTTGAAGCCTATCCTGGAACTAGCTCTTGTAGACCAGGCTGGTCTCGAACTCACAGAGATCCGCCTGCCTCTGCCTCCCGAGTGCTGGTGAGCTAAATCTTAAATTGAATCAATTTAATTTATTTATTAATCAAATTTTAGTTTAATTAATTTTTGACTTTTTATGTGAGATAATGGCACTACTGCATGTTTTCAGCTAGTAACAAAGGAGAGAAAATCTAATTCCATATTCAGTGATCTTTGGGAAAAAGGAAATTCTCATATTCTTTTCCTAGGTAGCATTTCTTTACCTTTGACCCCACCTCAACCCTGGAGTCTGAATTTTTTACCTGAGAGAATGCCACCTAGTTTGGAGACTCCCCCATACTTTCAGCTCAATAAGTTTTTGTTTCTATGTATCTATAATTGCTAGATTTTCCCAGGAAAAAAATTTTTCCTAATGGCATCTATGGTTAAAACAATTTGAAATTATAATAGTTCCAGCTTATAGCTAAGCCTTAAAAGTATGCTAAAACTTTCAACTAGAGATATTAACTAATTTCTACGTAGAAGAAACAAAGTATTCCTTTGGTACCAGCAATACTATGAGGAGAAAAACCTAACAGCTTGGGGAAATCTAAATACAAGTTGAAAGAAATGTGTAATAGATGAACAAAAATATTGACTCACTTTATTAATGACGAAACTATGCTCTAGATAATATAAATTATAACTTCATATCTCATGAAAGGAACATGAAAAGTCTTTTAGGACACACAGTTTACTATGCTGAACTTGCATGGGAAAGAAGCAACTGATCAGTAAATTTCTGTTTAGTTTATGATCTCTAGGTATCATAATTCTGGAAACCAAAATGTTTTAAGCTGAGGATTATACAAAATCTACTGAAATCGATTTTGTTTACCTCTGTCAACACCAACTTCCTGTTCACCACACAATCACCACGTTAGCTCATGGGAATGTGTATTGCAGCCTGGGCACTCTGTTCTGATTTCTCTTACTCTGTTGGATATCTCTTTGGTAAGACAGCGACACTTTTCAGTGCATATCACTTCACAGAATGTGTTACATATCTTGTCAAGAATGTGAAGAGAAAAATTTTAGCTCCATGATCTTGTTCAGCTTAAAATCTCCTCCACCTGCCTTATTTTTGGCTTTGAACTTACCTGAAAAAATGATGAGGTGTATTAACGTCAGAAGATGACTCAAATTAGTGTCTAACCTTTAAGAAATGAAACATTCACAGCTGTTCAAGGATGTTGGTCTTTTCATTAAACTTCTTCTGAACCCCATATTTTAAATAACATTTTTAGAAGAATTTGAGAAATATCTCAATGGCAGAGTGAAAAGCTCTTAAAATTTGTTCTTCAAATAGATCCAATGACAAATTTTGCTTATATTTTTTACACTACAGCATTACTTTTTAATTGAAATTACTGTTTGATTCTTTTAAATGGAAATTCTCAATTTTTTATAAAACTTTAACTTTGTTGGTATATTACAATAGAATCTGAGGTATGCTTTATTAGTCACTTTGAACAACTTGTTTACAAAAAGGCTTTGGGTGGGTGGATAGATGGATAGGTGGATGAGTGGATGGATGGGTGGATGGGTGGATGGATAGATGGATGGATAGATGAATAGAGTATGCAGAGGTCATCCTGAAGTTTCGGGATATACTTGTTTTCCCCAGGTGTTGGAGGATGGAACCAACCGCTTATTGGTTCCCAACTGCCTGGATAGCTTAGACCTAAAATAATCACACAGAAACCATATTATTTAAATCACTGCTTGGCCCGTTAGCTCTATCTTCTTATTGGCTAACTCTTACATATTAATTTAACCCATTTCTATTAATCTGTGTATCACCATGTGGCAGTGGCTTACCGGGTAATGTACCCAGCATCTGTGTCAGGCAGCAGATCCATGGCTTCTCTCTGACTCTGCCCTTCTTTCTCCAAGCATACAGTCTAACTTTCTCTGCCTAGTTCTGTTCTTCTCTGCCATAGGCTCAAAGCAGTCCTTTATTCATTAACCAATAAAAGCAACACATAGACAGAAGGAGCTCCCACATCACCAGGGTTTCTTATTCTGATCAATTGCAAATTATTCTGTAATGTCAATAAGTCTTACTTCTACACAAAATTTCTAGAAATTTGCATATAATTAATGGATTTTTGCTTTATAAAATTGAAACATACACCCAAGTTTAAAGAATAGATTCTCTTTGCTAAATTCTAAAGAATTCTCTAAAGATGATTTATATCCTTTCAAAAAGTATATCAGTAGGGAGAAATAATTTAGTACTTTGTTTTTTCTATAATTTTGGCTTATGTTTTTTTAAGTTTATTTAATCTAAATATTGTACATTTTATGTTTTTATAGCATGAAATATAGAAAAATATTTAAGTGCTGGAAGTTAAATGCTAGAACTCCATAAAGGCTTTCATTTATAGTTTACATCACAATGGTAAGGTGTGTGCATTATACTTGGCGCTTAGTTTAATACTTGATTATGTTTTGTAAGATTTTCCAGCTGGTTCAGTCACTGTCAAGATCCACTGTGATGGAATCATCAAGGCTACAGCAGAGATTAAATACTACTCAGCAGCCAATGCCACAGAAAATCCTTTTAGAATGTCAGACCCGGGCAAGAGTATATGCCAGGTAAGTTGATCTTTCTAACCAGCTAATCACTGTATATGCAAAAGAACTAATACAGAAAGGGAGGATTCTTGGTTTGGTGTGAGGTTTGATAGTGTGAATGGATGGATGATCCACAGTAAGGGAAGAAGTCGGCTTCTGAGGGCCAGAGACACAAACAAATTATTTTGCCTCAGTCAAGTCCTTCCAGACAATTCCAACCAGTGACAGCTTGTCCATTACAGCATGGCTATCAGGACAGGCACAATTTAAACTGTTATGGAGAAGATAGATAATAGAAGAGAGAGAGCCAAAGGGCACCCCTTGAGAAATGAATTTCTTTACTTAGATGTGAACAACACAAAACAAAAGAAAATCAGGTCATGTACCTGTAAGTCTATGTCAGACAAACCTAGCTACCATTAAATGGGAACCTGGGGTGAATCTTGCATCTACTTTCACATGAATGTTTTTACATAATTCTTAGTTTTAATTGTCACTGTTACCTGACAGTAAAAAAATGATAGAATCATCCATGTTCTTTAAGTGTTCTAGACACAGGATAGGGATTTCATGTTGTATTACTGGCCTCCTTGAAGATCCCATATGTGGAACCTTTTCATATCAGTGCTGGGCATATGGAAGAATTTTAAGGACTCTTCAGGGAGCTTGAGCCATTAGTCTGGTTTCTGCACTTTTTTAAGCTTGACCTACTTTTAATAGGAAGAAATCTTGCTCAGTATGAAAATGTGTGACTTACATGTTTATTTCATTGAGTTTCAGAATAAAATAAATATTTTAATGTAAACTAAAAAATAATAAGACTTGATATTATATGAAAAGTACAAAATGGTGTTTGCTATTTGACAATTGGAATTATAAGCTTCACTTAATTGTCCTACTGGGAGAGAATGGCAGAGGGGAGTAGAAGGCAAGGGAGGGTTGATTCAGCTGAATGATGTGATCTTCAGACTTACCCTTTGAGATCTGTAACAACTGTCATCGACAGTGATGTTGAGAGGCTGCCCTGAGCCTGGAATGATAGGCACCGGGGTCTTTACTTATTTTGTGCGAAACTCTTCTTCTTCTTTGGCATTCTTCTTTATGAGTGTCACATTTGAGAACAATGGGAAAGGCAAATGTCTTAGAAAAAAGGACAAACAGTGAAATACCACTTGTCAGCGTGGGAAGTCTGAGGACATTTGACAAAAAGTCTATATTGCAGTCGCAAAACAAGTGCAAACAGAATAGCTTGAAGTACAGATTGCTTTACTTTCTAGTGACGAGTCTACCTGTCTTCTACTAAAGATTCTGTTCATAACTAACACTCAACAAAGGAGGTATTCAGCATTCTCCATCTACAGCTAGTGTAGAAATAAAGTAGTCTCCAGTTACGTGGGTTTCATGCCAGGGGACAGTTTGCACATGGTGAAAATTAAATGTATGACTTCTAGATACATTTTTCAGAGTAAAATAATGCACAAGTCACGCTTTCCTCTGTAGCGTGAAGTAAATGCACAGATTTTAGGAAATTAGGACAAACCGTTTATCTTTACCTTGAGTCTGAAATGAGAAGTGAAAAGCGGTATTGCTATGCCTTGGTTTTCCCTCTTCCCCAAATCCAGGGGCCTGTAAAGGGAAGACAGACTAGATCTAGCCTTGTTATCGGGATCAGCGTGTGCACCAAGTCTGCAGAGGCAGAAGCAGTCTAGCCTATGGACAACAGACTTCTGGCTGGCAAAGAAACACATGAGAGTGAGGGTTAATGTACCTGGATGGGGAGAGATGTGGAAATTTTGCTGGTGACCTCTGGGCCCAAGAAATACTGGGGGATTAATGCAAATGCTCTGGGCTCTGGGCAAGTAAACTAGGCCCTAGGCCCTCCCAAGTGTTCCATCAGAGGCTAGAACAAGTGACCATGCTTCAGCTTCTAGAACATGTCCCTAAAGCAGACACTGCATGAGAACTGGGGTTCCTCTAAATCTGCACGAATATCCTGTAAATCACTGTCACGCCATAAGAAAGATCCTTTATTTGATGGAGGAACTGCAGAGACATTTCCTTAGTGTTTTTTTAAGGCCAGTTGTGTACAAACTGCTTCTCTGAGTTCATATAGAACACCACAGTGATTAGTTCTTTCTTCTGACACTGTCACTGAACCCAATAATTTGTCTACTTCACAAACAGTCCACTGAGTACCTCTGTTCAAAAGCCAACCTACATTGTAATCATCCTCCCCATAATGGTTGTTTATTTGTAAGAAAACATACCAGCAAATGTGAATTCACCCTGCCTGCTTGCCTGAAATGGCATACTGTAAAATTTGCTGTGAGCTTCCCTACATGGTTTATGGCAGATATGATTTCAGTAACCATGAAATTATTAACAAGATCCTTCTATAGCCATGTAAGTGCTATTGGGTATATATAGTCTAAACCCAGTGTGAATTTGAGGACAGAATAATTAATGAGAAATTGGTGGGTTTTATTTTTCAGTTTTCCTAGAACTCACAATAAGAGACTTTATTTGTCATTTAAAAGCTATTGCACACAAAGTAATAAAGCCATTCTATGAATTTTAATAAAGAATTAATGAAAGGACTGATTTGTTTTGTTTTAATGATGTCCATTAGGTTTTAGAACATTTTAGCTCAATGAACTTAATGATCTACTTAAATCAATCATCTTTCTTTCTTTCAGGGGTGATAAATCCTAAAATCCCAGTACAGAGACTAATAAAGGTTCAATTTCTAGTGCATCACTTATAACAGGGAGCCTGAGATATTCAAATGAGAAACTTCTAAAGTTAGTTTGGTAGGGCAATTAATATTCAAATACTGTAGATAGAAATACTTTAATTTATCGTTAACTGAGATAATTAAAACCTGTGAGACTTTCTTCCCATTTACACAGGTGTCTTGGGGACAACAAAAATGTTAGCTTTTTAAAGAAATGACTGAGTAAGATTCATAAATGAAACTAGGTCAAATGCTAAAAGAATATAATAATTATTGATCAACATATGATCATCCTGCTATTTAAAAAATTTTAAATTACTGTATTCATGTATCTGTGTATATATCTAGCTGCCATGTGTACACGGGTGCCTGCATAAGCCGGAAGAGGGCATCAGAATCCATGGAGCTGGAGTTTGTAGGTGGTTTTGAGCTGCCCAACATGGGTGTTAGGAACTGAACTTGGTAGCTCTGGAAAAGCAGCAAGTGTTATTAACTGTTGAGCCGTCCCTCTAGCCCCATTCAAAAAATTCTTGAAATATAAGGAATAATTCTTCTTAGCTATACTTCTTTTCAGTAAAAGGCATCTTTGGCATTGCATATTTTTATCACAATGTATATTTTACTTTACACGCAATAAATATTATTTTCATCTTCCCACTCGGTATACTTAATTTCTTTTTGTTAAGTTGTGTATATTATTCAATATGTGACTTGCTGCCTACAAATATATATCTAATAATACTTTTTTAGTTCTTTGTGAATTTCATACAGTGTATTTTGATCACATTCATCTTTCCTCCCCAACTCATCCCAAATCATCTACTTCTCTCACCTAACTCTCTATCTTTTTTTTCCCTATCTTTTTAATTCTGTCTAGTTTACTGCTATGGGGCTTGCTAGGGAGAGCTGGCTGCCTACTAGGGGTCACACCATTAAAGAAAACTGACCTCCTTTCTCCCAGCAGCTATCAAACATCAATAGCACAAATACTGGGGTAGGAATCCATGTGCACCCCTCACCCTCATACTGGGATCTCTCAGGCTTGAGCATGCACAAGTCTTGTGCATGCTGTTACAATCACTGTGAGTTGGTGTATATGCCGCCACACTGTGTGCTGTCTTCCTTCACCTCTCGTTCTTACAGTCCTTCTTCTCTATCCTTTGTAAAGACCCCGAGCCTTGAGGGGGTTTATATAGATACCCCATTTGAGGCTGAGTACTCTACAATCTCTTATTCTATGGACCTTGACCAGTAGGAGGTTACTGTCTTAGCTGTCATCTACTTCAAGAAGAAGTTTCTTTGACAAGGGCTGAGAGAGGCACTGACTTATGGACAGCAATATATCTTCATGGTTTGTTTAAATATACTACGTACATTTAGCAAATACTTAAGACAATAAGACATTGCTATGACTTGGTTAAAAAGTAAGACAAGATCTCCTGATTAAATTGGGAGCATGGGAACCTTGAGAGAGGGTTGAAGAAGGGGATGGGTGGAGACAGGGAGGGGAACAGAGAAAAATGTAGAGCTCAATAAAAATCAATTTAGAGCCGGGCGGTGGTGGCGCATGCCTTTAATCCCAGCACTCGGGAGACAGATGGATCTCTGTGAGTTCAAGGCCAGCCTGGCCTACAAGAGCTAGTTCCAGGACAGGCTCCAAAGCCACAGAGAAACCCTGTCTCAAAAAAACCTTAAAAAAAAATCAATTTAGAAAAGAAAAAAAAAGGAAAGATTATCTCAGTGAAGAAAAAAGTATTTCTCCAGATCATGTGCCAATGGCACACACACCAGCTGATGTTAAGCCTGGGAAGATGGTGGAAACATCAGGAGGTGTGGGCCAGCTGGAAAGAGTATGCCATGGGGCTGTGCCCTTAAGGAGAGACCTTGTCCTTAGGCCCTGCTTGCCTCTCTCTCCCTGCTTGCCACCTTCCAAGGGGAGCAGTTTGTTTCAGTCATACATTTCTTGCATTGTGGTTCTGCCTTGGTAAAACCAGCTGACTATGAACTGAAATCTCTGAACATATGAACCAACGTGGACTTTTCGCCCCTGTCGTTGCTCTCAGGCATTTTGTCTCAGTGGTGGAAACCTTGACAGTATAAACTTCAGTGGGGCTGGAGTAAGGAAAGGATCTGGCTGGAAAAACTCACACTGTGAGAATTTGCTCCAGGGTGCTTCTGTATCCTAATAGTTTCCTTAAAGGGTAATTTCTTAACCCAGTTAATTTTGTGGTTGGGGCTGTTTCCTTTGAAGATTCTCTTAGAGTGATACTGGAAGCCCCTTCTCTTTCTAGTAATTTTCTAAATTTTCCATTAGACTCTGTCTGTCTTAAAATATTGATGCTGCTTGCTCGTTTCCCGGCCGCCCAGACCCAAAATAATCACGCAAACACTGTATTAGTTACGACACTGCTTGGCCCATTAGCTCAGGCTTCTAATTAAGTCTTAACAAACCCTATTTTCACCAGCCCTGGTTGATACAAGGTGCAAATGCAGGGAGCAGCTCCAGTGTTTCCCAGAGTGCTGACTTGCAGCCAACTTCTAAGGTCTCACAGAATGGGACGCTCAAACGCATTTCAATGCACATGATACAAGTTCCCAAACCTTTCCAGAACCCTCGCTTATCAAAGCATTCCTTTGTGTTTCCTCACTGTATGATCCTTTAACTCTTTATTCTTTCAGGTTGCCGAGTGTTCTCATTCATCCCACGCACAAATACAGCACTACACTTCCTGCCACCCAAGACACTTGATGATAGAATGGGCTTTGGTTCTCATTTTTGCAAGATCACCATTTTTTCACTCAGTTACTTCCTCGTATATGGGGCACAACTAGTATTTATTACTTCTGGGTATGAGGAAACCTCAAGCGACATCCTCCTCCCTGATACTATTTGAATAGCGTAGTGAAAGAATATAGACCAAGGATGCAAAGAAGGCAGGAAGAGAAGTGAAACTACACCCTGGAAATACACGGCGGTTCGTGTGCGACACAACCTGCTTATACAATCATGAACTCTCCGAAGTGTCCTGTACCAGGCAGACAAAGAACTCGGCTGTGACTCATCTTTCTTTTGCTACCCTTTCATATTGACCTAGAGACCATACAAAAGCTGTCTTATCTTTCTTATGAATATTAAGGAAATATTGTTATGAAAAATGCCTGAGATATTAGCTCTCTTCTGAAAAGCTCCATATTATCTCACCATTCTGGATGATAGCAACTTGGCAAAGGAGAAATTTGGATGGGTCGTGGGTATGAGTTATAATCTCTTATCAAAATGGACATCCACTGGTTTCATAGAAGATGGGTTTCTTTCGTGTTACGTGACTTTTTCAGGTGTCCAATGAAGAACCTAGAACTCTAGCTCTCTGTGGTTTCTCCGGACTGAAATGACCCATAAATTTATGTTCAGAGATGAAATGTTAATTACGAGATTATAACAATTCTCCTTTCAAGAGGTTTGAGTTTCAAATATGTGGAGGTGCTCCATATCTTCTTTTTTAAATTAAAATTGAATAATTATACACAATGACTTTTCCCAATAGGATAGTCTAACATTTACCCACCGCAAAGTGATAAAATACAGGTGACCACATTCTTTTTTTTTAATTTATTTTTAATTAAAAATGTCCACCTCCTCCCCTAGGTGATCACATTCTTTCCTTATCATTTCTCATTTGCACCAAAGGCTCCTCCCGTCTTGTCCTTCACATAGTATGTGGTAGGTTATGGTCACACAGTGACCACTACACTGTGCTCTGGATACTAGAACTTATCTCTCCAGTCTGTGTTTTTGTGTACCCACTATTCAGCCTCCTACGGCTGCCACCACTCTCACACTTCCTGCCTCTGCCAGTCTCTATTCTATATCCGGACTGAGGTCTACAGAGGAAAGGGTAGAGTTTGCCAGGTTGATGTACTCCAGATTAAGTAACAGTTAAAAAAAAAAAATCACTGAGCATGTGACTGCTTGATACATGATGCACAGATAAATGAAAAGGTCGATGAAAAGATTCTGTCCCAGATTCAAACCATCAGAGCTTGAGTTCCAATTAGCACCGGCATACAGGCACAGACTTTTGTGACGTTAGTGGAGTATGGATGAAATATTAATGAGTCTGATGGAAGCAGAATGTGAAAGGTAATTGAGAGAATGGTCAAAGAAAATGACTGAAGGAATAGGATTAAACAAGACCAACGCTGTTACACAATTGGAGGACAGTTCTCCAAAAAAAGCCAAAGGAATAACGTCAAGACTCCTTTAAGAAATCGTATCATCCAATGGAGTACTACACAGCAGAAAAAAATAACGACATCTTGAATTTTGCAGGCAAATGGATGGAGCTAGAGAACATCATTTTGAGTGAGGTAACCCAGACACAGAAAGACAATTATCACATGTACTCACTCATGTTTTTAAACATAAAGCAAAGAAAACCAGTCTACAAATCACAATCCCAAAGAACCTAGACAACAATGAGGACCCTAAGAGAGACATACATAGATCTGATCTACATGAGAGTAAATTGGGAGCATGGGGATCTTGGGAGAGGGTTGAAGGGGAGGGGAGAGCCAGGGAGGTGAGCAGAGAAAAATGTAGAGCTGAATAAAATCAAAAAACAAGAAATTGTGTCATCATTTTATAAGCCATGTTCAAAAAACACTTCATTGAATACATCTTATACTTATTTCAATTATTAAAAACTTGCCCTATACTTAGCAATAAGTATAAAT
Source organism: Arvicola amphibius (assembly GCF_903992535.2). NCBI lineage: Eukaryota > Metazoa > Chordata > Mammalia > Rodentia > Cricetidae > Arvicola > Arvicola amphibius. The sequence goes on along the minus strand of NC_052060.1, from coordinate 42,906,591 downwards.
TATAAATTATTGGTAATAGATGAAGATGAGAAAGTCAGTCTCTTTATGCTTTAGTTGATGTTATGATAAAAATGATTTCTAGATTCTAGTCTGTTTTTTAATTAATATCATTAATTCTATTATGATACAACTTTCATTTCGGTACACTTCCTCCTTTGCTGATGCTATCAGTAATGCATTGCCAAGACTCACAAAGAAGACCTGGATCAGGAGTTCAAAACATTTTTCTGCCATATTATTTTCATGTCAGCCAAGGTAACTCTATAACTACACACATAGCTAATCAGCAGCAAATACAAAATAATTAAAAGTCTTAAGTTGCTTTGAGTTTTAATGTTTACTTCAGTATTCATGGTCACAATGTTAAGAAATGACTCATTCGAAAGTTAGAAAAATTAAGTTGACTAGGGAAAATATCGTATTGTTTTTACTGAAGACTTATCCTTTTTAATTAACTTAACTTCTTGGAAGGAGAGAGAGAGAGAGAGAGAGAGAGAGAGAGAGAGAGAGAGAGAGAGAGAGAGAGAGAGAACTTTTCCTAACCTTCTAAAGCAGTGCTTCTCAACGTTCTTAAGGCTGTGACTCTTTAACACAGTTTCTCATGTTGTGGTGACCCCCAACCATAAAATTAGTTTTGTTGCTACTTCATAACTATAATTTTGGAACTGTTGTTAATTACATTGTAAATACCTTATATTCCAATGGTCTTAGATGAGCCCTGTGAAAAGGGTAGCTCCACCACCAAAAGGGTCAGGACACACAGGTTGGGAATTTCTGCCCTGAAGCATTTTCTCCACTTGTGTATGCACCTGCTTCGTTATAAGCTACAGTAGGAAATTATAAAATGTGTGATACACACTATTTATCAAATCCCTCTAAATGGCTGGCCTGGCTTACTTTCTTCTCTCTCATTGTGAACACTGGAACAAAGAAGATGCCTTCAATTTCTTTCCCTCAGATACTTAGTTCTTGAACCATTCCGTACGTGATAACTTTCTATTTTGTAACACACTAAGTTCAGTTAGTGCTACCTCTGTGGGCATGGGTGTGGGGCCAATCACTGGAACATGAGCATCCTATCAGCTAATTTAAATATCCTTTGCCTTTGGAAACAGAAAAGCATGGAAGAGCTTGATGGTGTGCTTGCATCTATATTCAAGCATGAGATACCACACTATGAATTCAAACCTCTCCAAACTGAAACTTCCCCTCCAAAAGAATGTGAGTATTTTTCAACAGTATTATTGTTTATTATATTCCAATCTCTGTGACTCTTTAAGTACTTATGTTGCCAAGAAACTGCCTATTGTTTTTCATAACTCCTATCTCTTAAAGCCATACTATAATGGAAAAAACATTTAAATATATTTTGTTAGTGTATGGATATTTTGTTAGTGTGTATGTGCCTGCATGCCACATGTGGTGTGTGTGTGTGTGTGTGTGTGTATGTATGTGTGTGTGTGTAGATATGAACACACATGCAGGACACAGAGGACAACTTTTGACCATCAGTTTTCTCCATCCACCTTTACATTGGTCATGGGGACTCAACTCAGATCAGAAGGCTTGACCAGCCAGCACTTTATCCACTAACCCACTGTGTCAAAACCAATAAGACAAATATTTATAGGCCCATGTACTTAACTTTTTAAATCACAGACTGTAAAACTTTGTGTCCATTCTAAAATTAATAGACTTAACCTCATGAGTTTTATTCTAAGAATATGTTTGAATACATACATATATTTATAATAATATTTATCACATCATTGTGTGTAATTACAGTATTCCTAAGATCAATATTAATGATTAATCAATATCAATTAAACACAGATATTAATGCAACTATCAAAATTAATTTTATCATGCTTTTTTTGCTGGCTTGAAATTTCAGTGTTGAATAGTAGACATACATAGTAGTGTGTAAATTGGTTGTCTCATTTGTTTGTAGTAATTATGTGGGGATTGTATAATGTAAGTACTTGTGTTTTAAAAAAATCTTAAAAATGGGCATTTTCTTGTTTAAAAATCTGCTAAATTTATTTGTGTGTGGGGGGGTACACACTCATGTTGGGGATCAGAGGACAACTTGTGGGAGTCAGTTTTCTTATGTTAAATCTTATGGAAGAAACTAAGATCATGAGGCTTGACTCCATGTGCAAGAGGCATGACTTTCTGATTCACCACACTAGTGTCCGAATGGACATTTTCTATAATTACTAGTTATTGTTTGTATGGTACAAAATATACAATATATACCAAGATAAAACATGTAAGGGCTACTGACAAAAGTTCTCTAGTCAAATGTTACTGTGAGTTTATCATCTATTTTAGAAACATTTTGGTTTCTACATAGTTTATTGAAAGAATGTTTAGTTCTCTTGGCATGCAGCATCTGTAAATAATGAGAGATTATGGTGAATGAGACAGGCACAGGGCTAAGAAATATGTCTTTTCCATATCAAAGGAAAAAAGAAATATAAGTCTAGTATTTGAATATTAACACTTAAAGTTTAAAGCATTTTTTGGCTAGTTTTTAGTTAGCTAAGCACATTAATTGTGAGCCATTCAGGCTTTAAGGTAGCAGCAAGAATGCCGAAGCCCAGCTGATTGTGAGGCAACTAAATGTATAAGCAGCTGAAGAACCATGGGGGTCTATTAAGGGGGAAGCCCAAGAGACAGGCCATCTTTTAAGAAGTAAGAGAGTTAGATATGTGAACAAATTTTTTTTTTTTTTTTTTTTTTTTGGTTTTTCGAGACAGGGTTTCCCTGTAGTTTCTAGAGTCTGTCCTGGAACTAGCTCTTGAGGACCAGGCTTGCCTCAAACTCATGATCTGCCTGCCTGTGCCTCCTGAGTGCTGGGATTAAAGGCGTGCGCCACCACCGCCCGGCTATGTGAACAAAATTTTAACTCTGTTATTCATTTACAAAATAAGGTGCCAAATTAGGGCTGAAAGGGAATATAACATGATTTTTTTAATTCAAGATGCTTATAATTTAATTGAGGAAATAAGAAAATAAGCAGTTGATGATCTAAACAATGTGACACGTTTGGCCTATGGAATTGTCAGATGAACATACATTAATTTCCATTGTCTGCTTCAGAGGTAGGACTTTAGATCTCAAATGATGGGTCCCAGCGAGGAAGAGAAGGGAAAAAGAACTCTAGATGAGTGAAAGTATACACAAAACTATGAGGATGAAATAGGGATAAAAGAGAAAAATATCCTACGACAGAAATCTTCATAAACTTTTACAGTATCATATTTGTTTAGGTTTATGAAATTGGAACTATAGAGTTGTCAAATATGGAATGGGTTAGGCCTCTCATTTGGTAGAATTCTAGATAACTTTAAAAGAATGAAAATTTTGGAGTTTGTTTGTGATCTGGTTTAGGTCTGGAATGCTCTGCAAACATCCCTGGTTAAAGGTTTAGTTCCCAGGTTTGTTGAGGGACATCTTTGAAGCTCAGGCTTACTGTGGTGTTTTGGGGTCACATGATATAGCTTACAGGGAGATTATAGGTTATGTGATACATCTGCTTCAGTTGGAGTGTAGAATCCCAACCCTTCCCTTTCCCTTTCAAATAATTGTCAAAATAAAGTTTTCTTCCTTCTGAGTTATCAAGGGTATTTTATTCATAAATAAGGAAAAACTTGATTAATGAGGAAGGATGCAATGGCATTGGTCCTATATTTTCATAAATATTGAATACTTAGATGGGTTGACTTGTGCACAATCCTTGAATGCGTGGCTCTGATGCAGTACTATTGAAGTATGTTTTAAATATCTTTCTGATAAGCACAGGTAAAGGTGGTGCTGATGACCCTCAGGCCCCATTGAGAATCAAAAACGGAATATTTTAGCCACCTACAGAACTTTTTAATGCAACAGGCCTAAGCCATGCTCAGCACAAATTAGTGGGGACACAGGGCATCATCAGCGTTTTGTTCCCAGGTGATCTCCATTGACAGGCATGCTCACCAGACCCTCATTGTTCAAAAACAGACCAGTAAAATAATTTATCCTCACACTGGATCTTGAGAAAGAAAAAAATATTAGTCTGTCTCTAAAATGGTTAGGAAAATGGTGGCAATACAAGTTGTGAACCATTATTAGAATCTGATGAAAACTGTTTAATCAACAAAACGTTTTATAAAGTAACTTTTCTAAAAAGCTAAAAACAGAAGAAAATGATTACATAATTCTTTATTTGTTTGGTTTCTTTTGTTTGTTCACTTGTTTGAGACAGGGTTTCTTTGTTTAGCCTTATGTGTCCTGAAATTCATTCTCTGAACCAGGCTATCCTCAAATTCACAGAGACCCATCTGCCTCTGCCTCCCAAGTGCTAGGATTAAAGGTGTGTGCCCCCCACTACCTCGGATGATTACATAATTCATCCTTCTTTATTGTTGAGTATTGCCTGGAAAATCATATACTATTAAAGCTATAACACAACAATTCCCATTTGAAATACAAAGAACATAATGTAATAAACACAATAAAATACAAAGATAGTTGTAAACATGATTCTGTTCAAGTGCTGCTGAGCTGTTGTCCATTTGATATGAACTAGAGTCACCTGGAAGGAAGGAACCTCAGCTGAAAAGTTACCTCCATCAGATTAGCCTGTGGACGAGGCAGTGGGGCCTTTTCTCAATGCATGTTGGATGTGGGAGGGCCTCATAGTGGGTGGTGTCACCTGGGCAGGTGGTCCTTGCTTGTATAAAAAGCCAAGCTGAGGAGCAAGACGGCAAGCAGCATTTCTCCGTGGTCTCTGCTTCAGTTCCGGCCTTGAATTTCCCACTTTGCTTCCATTGATGGTGAACTGTAAACTGTAAGCTCAAATAAACCCTTTCCCCCTAAACTGTTTTGGGGCATGGTGGTTAGCAACAGAAACAATTTACCTTCCCGTCACTAAAGTTCTATTTCAGAGGCAGCTTCAAAATACCTGCTCCTAAGGAACCCTCAACTGTGTCTCGTGTTCATGTTGAATTGATGATAAGGTTTGGGATGCCCTTGTTTATATAGAAATTCATCTTAAGACTATGAAGGGAAAACCACAATGGCCTTAAGTAAGACAATAGATATATCTGAGTGTTAGTGAAGCAGATATAACCCTGAGTGTGTTTCCAGAGCAGGTCTATAATTCAGTGCTGAAATGCTTCATTGTTAAACAAATGTTGTTTGTTTCTACGTATTTTAGCTTAGAAACCTGGAAGACTGGGATATTGTGAGAAGTGTACCCACTGGGGAACTGAAAACGTGGCCAACACTGACATTCTTATGATAAGTCATGCAATGACCCACAGACATCTCTGTTTATTTAGAAGCAAAAGCTATATTAATGAAGATTCTTATTTTATTACTTTCTCACCCAGTCTGCTTTTTAAAAGGTATTTTAGGAAATTCTAAGTTCAGTTCCCTGCCTCTTTTCTAAAATAAGTAAAATACTGTTCTGAGCCCATCTTAGTCATTTTGCCCTTGTCTAGACAACAAACTTCCTCATTTGACATTTATTTTTATGCTTTACTCAGACAAAGCAGAGGATAGGTGAAGATAGGGTAGATGTGTACAAAAAGTAAAATCTGCTCCAGGGTTCTCTTACGTTGTAATGATCTGCCTTTGACTTAAAAATAACCTTTGTATTGGAGAATTTTCCAAATGAAAAAAAAATTATTCCGGGGAGTAGAATAACAAACATTTAAACAAACTTGGGATAGTCCTGTACTTTAAGACTGTCGACAAGGGAATCCCAGGAAGGATTTATGTGTGCGTCTCCAGTGTGTGGATCTCTGTGGACTGGGAAACTGGTGTACGGTTGTGTTCAGCAGTTTTCACTGGCGTTCGAGATACTAGAGCCGAGAATATCAAAGAGAAACGCTAAAATGAGTCAGGATCATTTTAGGCATCTGCTATGTTAGTTCTGATTCATACATGAGCACACCTGGTTGGTCCCTCATCAGACAGGCTGAATACAGCTGTGGCGATCTGCGGACGGGGCCAGGACGGTACACTCAGCCAGTGCAACCGCAGCAATGCTTCTGGAGCCCTCAACTGTTAGGAGTTTCACGCCACTTTCAGCAGCCCGCTGCAACAGTCCCTTAACTGTCCGCATGTTCTACACAGCTCTTCTCAAGTCTGTGTGACGCAGAGTATTTTCTAGAGGTGGGAAGAAATACCATTCAGCTGACTGTCAAAGTGGGAGTTAGTTTAGGAAAAGAGGAACTGTATTTTGCCCAAACAAATGTAACCCTCCAAAATGAGAACTGGCTCAGCTAAACTCAATAAGCAACACCTTTGTCTCCCAGGTGAAAGAGAAAGGAATGCCAAGGCAAAAGAAAACAAAACCACAAAAGTGTACTATTACTAGCCATCGCCAGCATCCGTGTTTTGCGTTTAGTTGTGCCAGGCACGAGGTGAAACACCTTACACAAGTTAATTTAATCCCCTACAATGCTCCTGTGGTATTATTTAATCTCTGCATCACAGAAGGGATGCCGGGATGCCAGATGTCAAGTGAATTACAGAAAACCTAGCGTCCTCAGCCACATTAGGGCAGGTGAGCATGTACTTCCAGATACTGAGGATCACAGCAGTAGAGAGAAGAGAAAGAGATGGATATGGAGACAGAGAAAGGTAGGTAGGTGGATGGATACATAGATAGATAGGTGATACATAGGTCTGTGTATAGAATACATTGATATATATGAACTATGTTATATTCAATGGGCATAAATATATGAAATATACTGTAAAATCTTTTTCTGTATGTGGTGAGTGTGTGTACATGTGTGTGCATGCGTGCATGTCTCTGCGTGCATGTATGCCTGTAAATGAGAGTTTACACCTCCCATGTTGTCTCTGTAGGTGTCACATAACATTCTTCTTTGGTATTCACTTTCATTTCCCACCTTGTATATAGGGCTCTATGCTGTTCATTCCTACATCCAATAGAATAGCCGGCCCTCAAGATTCCGGTGTTGTCTTTGCTCTACCTTCTGCTTTACTGTAGGAATGCTAGGTCTGCGGTCACACTTTTCTGTACCCGGCTTAATGTGTTGCTGGAGATTTGAACACATGCCCAAACAATTGAGCTTCAAGTTCTTTACCCACTGAGCCATTAGCCCATACTCAATATAGGACATACACATTTATTAGGCACCAACACACAAATACATACATATCAAAGATAAATAGTCTAAGACTTAATTCTCCTAAATAACCCAACATTAAATGTTTCCTAACAATTCTCATGTTATACTTTTATTTAATCTTTGGCATTATATTTGATTCTTCTCCTTAAAGCCTTGTTAAATTCCTCCTGGTACTATTAGCAAGCCAATGACTATCCAGCTTTCATCAAGACCTTGTTTTATTTTAATATATAAGTCATTTAATATGTTTAAAGAATATCTCAGGTTCCACAACAGAAGGCCTGAAATAATACTGAACCCTCCTTGCGAATGGGCTCAGGCACTCCAGCCTTGCACATCCATCCCTGCACTGTTTTCCACTATATGTTACTTGGAGTTCTGTGAGATCCACGTATGGGAAAATAAGCACAGCAATATCCCTGAAAGGCATGGTCCTCAGTGGCCAATCGTGATCTCAACTGGTCCGTCTACTTCCATGCTTCAGCTGTTCCCATGCTTCAGCTGTTCCTGGTTATTCTCTTTTCTGTTCCTTTATAGTAAACACACCACAGGCTATAATGTTGGAATTTTATAAATATTTTATTGTTTTGTTTTCATTTTATTAGCATTTATTCAATTGCACAGACTGGCATTTAATTATGATATTTCATACATTGTTCATTTTCAATCCTCTATGACCATACCTACCTGTTCTTCTCACTGTTCCCCTTCCTCAGTTGTCATATACTGCCCACAGTTCTTCACTTAGGGCTGGGAACCTGTGAGGGTTTTTTTTTTTTCCCAGTACATATCAGTAAGTATATCAACTGGTGTCGTTGTTCATGTTTTATTTAGGCTACCTTATTGTTGAGACAGACAGAAAGTGTGAGTGTGTGTGTGTGTGTGTGTGTGTGTGTGGAGAGAGAGAGAGAGAGAGAGAGAGAGAGAGAGAGAGAGAGAGAGAGAGAGAGAGAGAGAGAGAACACATCTAATGGTTGATGGAGCTTACCTATCAGCTAGGCTAAAGTGGCCAGCAAGTTCCAGAGGTTCTTCTGCATTATAGGCCACCAATGCTTGTTTTGCAGAAACAGGCAGTGACATACCTGACTTTGTTTTGTTGTGGTGGTGGCAGTAGTGGCAGTGATGGCAGCAGCAGGTTTTGTGTGTGTGTGTGTGTGTGTGTGTGTAGTTGTGTTTGGTTGTTGTTGCTACCGCTGCTGCTGTTTTGCTTTTTTAATGTGCCAGAGATGTTAGGGAGCTACACTCAGTTCCTCGTGCCTGTGTGGCAGATCCCTTACCAACTGAGCCATCTCCCCAGCCCCTTTCCCTATTTGTTTGTACTTAAAACACAGGGAAAACTACTCCCCTGCCACCGAGAGTCTGTGGCATAAAGTAGAAGAATATTAGAATTATTGTAATCCTCACCCCCAGCCTTCTACTTTTAGAAATAAAAGAGCTGAGGTGCAGGAAGGTGAAGGAACTGTTTAAAGAGCCAAAGATTTACTGGCTGAGCTGGGATTAAAATCTGCATCACCTGCCTTTTAATCACTTTCTCATGTGACTCACTGTTTGTCCCAAAGTGGCCACCTGGCCTCTCACTCTGAGTGAGTGAGTGTTTAATACCCAAGAGAGTCATTTGTGAGAACGGATGGCGTGCCCTGCACTGTCAGCTTCCATACCCTTCTCACTGCCAAATGTTAAATGAATTCCTACATTTTATAGCTGGACATGTTCCATTTTGTCAGTCTACCCACCCAGGTTAAGCTCTTAAAAGCTCCGGTTCGAGTCTGCCAATCAACTTCTTGGCCATCTCTTTTTAGGATCCTCTTAGTTTAAGCACCCTGCATAGACAGCGTTCTACATGACTCAATTCCCTTGCCGCCCCAAAACACATCTGCTTTCTTAAACTTGTAAAAGACATGTCTGATCAGATGTTCCTTTAAAAGATTCTCTCAGATGTTCTAGTCTCTTAGTCTTGAATTTCTAGTTGGCAAACATTGGCTGAGAGCTAAAAATAAATAAATGTTCAGGTGTGTGTGGGGGGACCCAGCAATTTTGCCATATCTTACTGTAAATTGTAGCTTTATTTATTCCTTGATAATAAAATTAATACAATGATAATAAAATTAATACAAGAAATCTTGATTAATTAAACGAAAGCTTGCTGGGAATGGCAGGATATGTGTGTAATTCCAGTACTACATGAAATACCGTTTTTTTTTTTTTAAAAAAAAAAAACTAAATAACAATTTAATGAAAATTGCTGTGAATAGGAAGAGGTATGTACAGAAATTTAGTCAAATTTAATAAGTTTTTGTGCCTTTTGAAGAAATCTATTATTTTTAATTAAAAACATTATATAAACTGTTCATTTACTAGATTTTGTTTGTTTAAGGAAAATAACTAAGAACAAAGGCTAATTGAACCCCTCCCCTGATTAGAATGTACAACTTAGGTCTTAATGCCACACACACCCAAACAAGAACAAGCAATTCAGAACTCAGTTTCATTGTTGTGGCTTCATTACTTTGTATTTTGAGAGAGTCTCATGTAGTAGAGACTGTCCTCCAATTTCCTTAGCCAAGGCTGGCCTTGCGTACCCATCAGCTATGTCCCACCTTCTGAGAGTGCACAAGTGCACCTCCATAATCGGTCTAAAGTGTGAAACTGAAGTGTAGTGACGGTGCCTCCTCTCTTCTCTTATTCTCTCCCCGCCTCTCCCATACACACTTCTATCCTGCTCCCTCTCAGACTCAAGGCCTAGTCCCTTTAATGGGTCTATATATGTGCATAAATATATAAATACAACCCACTGTATCCTTTCCACTTGGTATTGGATAACCAACTAGGGATTCTTCTCTTAAGACTAATTTTCTCTGGCTCAGCATTTCTTAGTTGCCTGTCGTTCTTTGTCAGACAGCAGAGTCCTGTGTGGCTTCCTCCCTTCCACATGAACTTGTCCTGGTGGGTATATATTTGTTTAGCTCTGTTTAGACAGCCCTATTGTCATTTCTAGGAGACACGTTCTTAGAGCAGATGTCCTGGGTCTGGCCCTTACAATCTTACAGCCCTTCTTATATGATGTTTTCAGAGCCTTGGGTGTAGTAGTTATGTTATAGGTGTATCCATTGGAGCTGGGCACCTCAGCTTTTTTCTGCATTTTGACCTGTTTCAGTTCCCATAATTGTTTTTGTCTGCTACAAAGAGAAACATCTTTGATGGCTATATAAGGATCAGTATTTAGAAAGTAATTAAAAATTATGCTGGTTTAGAAAAGTGGTCATGGTAGGTTTTCCTGAGATCCATGACTTCACTAGCCCTGGTATTATAAACCAAGGAAGAGTTGTTCTTTATTATTTTCTCCAAGCATAATGTTAACTGCAGAAGAAATATAAATAAATTTAATACCTTAATGTGGTAGATCCTTGACAAGAAAGAAAAATAAACCTCTTAACTACATCCGTAACTGATAGAACAAGATCACACAACAGGTCTTTGTTGAGCTGACTTTGTGATGATTGTGCATAGCAGCTATGGAGATCTGTGTTGCTCACAAGCTCTCTTGTGGAAGAATTGAGAGCCCAATAACAAAGAAGCAGAAATGGGCTCTTAAAAAGATGCTACAGCATCCAAAGAAACACTGAATGTGAAAAGCCATTGAGTCATATAGTACTCCTTTGTGTAAATGGACCACATTTTCCTTATCCATTCTTCGGTTGAGGGGCATTTAGGTTGTTTCCAGGTTCTGGCTATGACAAACAATGCTGCTATTAACATAGATGAGCACATGTCCTTATGATATGATTGAGCTTCCTTTGGGTATATACCCAAAAGTGGTATTGCTGGGTCTTGAGGAAGGTTGTGTCCTAATTTTCTGAGAAATGGCCACACTCATTTCCAAAGTGGCTGTATAAGTTTGCACTCCCACCAGCAATGGAGGAATGTTTCCCTTACCCCACATCCTCTTCAGCATGAGCTATCATCAGTGTTTTTGATCTTGGCCCTTGTGACAGGTTTAATATGGAATCTCAGAGTTGTTTTGATTTGCATTTCTCTGATGGAAAAGGATGTTGAGCATTTCCTTAGGTGTCTTTCAGCCCATTTGAAATTTGTCTGTTGAGAGTTCTCTGTTTAGGTCTGTATCCCATATTTATTGGATTATTTATTGTTTTGATGTCAAGTTTCTTGAGTTGTTTGCCTATTTCAAAGATCAGTCCTCTGATGTGGGGTTGGTGAAGATCTTTTTCCATTCTGTAGGATGCCGTTTTGTTTTGTTGACCATGTCCTTTGCTTTACAGAAGCTTCAGGAGATCCCATTTATTAATTGTTGCTCTTAGTGTCTGTGGTACTGGGGTTATATTTAGGAAGTAGTCTGTGCCGATGCATTCAAATATACTTCCCTCTTTCTTTTTGGTGAGGTTCAGTTTGATTGGTTTTATGTTAAGGTCTTTGATCCATTTGGACTGAGTTTTGTGTATTGTAATAGATATGTATCTATTTGTATTTTTTTTACATGTTGATATCCAGTTTTGCTAGCACCATTTATTAAATATGCTTTCTTTTTTCCATTTTATATTTTCTTTGTCAAAAATCAGGTGTTGGTAGTTGTGTGGATTGATATATCAGTCTTTGATTCAATTTCATTGATCACCTGGCTGTTTTTATGGCAGTACTAGACTGTTTTCATTATTGTAGCTCTATAGTAGAGTTTGAAGTCAGGGATAGTGATGGCTCCAGATGTTGTTCCTTGATCGTACAGGATTGCTTTGGTTATCCTGGGTTTTTTGTTTCTTCATATGAAGTTGACTATTCTCTTGAGGTCTGTAAAGAATTTTGCTCAGATTTCGATGGGCATGACACTGAATCTATATGTTGCTTTTGGGAAGATTGTCATTTTTACAATGTTTATTCTACCTACCCAAGAGTGCGGGAGCTCTTCCTATTTTCTGGTGTCTTCTTTAATATCTTTCTTCAAAGACTCAAAAGTTCTTGTCATACAGGTCTTTCACTTGTTTGGTTAGAGTAACCCCAAGATATTTTATGTTCTTTTTGGCTATTGTGAAGGGTGATGTTTTTCTGATTACTTTCTCAACCCATTTATTATTTGTATAAAGGAGGACTACTGATGTTTTTGAGTTAATCTTGTGTCCTGCTACATTACTGAAGGTGTTTATGAGTTGTAGGAGTTCCCTGACAGAATTTTTGGGGTAACTTATATATGCTATCATATCATCAGCAAATAGTGAAAGTTTGACTTTTTTCTTTTCCAATTTGTATCCCCTTGATCTCCTTTTGTTGTCCTATTGCTGTAGCTAGAACTTCAAGTACTATATCGAATAGATATGGAGAGTGGACAACCTTGTCTTGTTTTTGATTTCAGTGGGATCACTTTGAGTTTCTCTCCATTTAGTTTGATGGTGGTTGTTGGCTTGCTGTATATTGCTTTTACAATGTAAAGGTATGTTCCTTATATCCCTGCCCTCCCCAAGATTTTTATCATGAAGGGATGTTGTATTTTGTAGACTTTTCAGCAACCAATGATATAATGATGTGTTTTTTTCTTTCAGCATGTTTATATGGTGGATTTCATTGACAGATATTCTTATGTTGAGTCATCCCTGCATCTCTGTGATGAAGCATACTTGGTCATGATGGATGATTTTCTGATGTGTTGTTTGATTCAGTTTGCCAGTATTTTACTGAGAATTTTTGCATCCGTTTTTTCTTGAGTAAGATTGGTCTACAATTCTCTCTTATTAGTGTCTTTGTGTGTGTGGTTTGGGTATCAGGGTAAATGTAACCTCATAAAAAGATTTTGTCAATGTTCCTTCTGTTTCTATTGTGTGGAACAATTTGAGGAGTGCTGGTACTAGTTCTTTGAAAATCTTGTAGAATTCTACACTGAAACCAACAGGGTTGTTTGTTGTTGTTGTTGTTGTTGTTGTTGTTGTTGTGAGACTTTTGATTACCTTTTCTATCTCTTAGTGGTTATAGGTCTAATTAATTTGCTTATCTGATACTGATTTAATTTTGGTAATGGATATTTATCCAGAATATTGTTCATCTTTCCAGTTTTGTGAAGTACAAGTTTTTGAATTATGACCCGATGATTGTCTGGATTTCCTCTGTGTCTGTTGTTATGTCTGTCCCCCTTTTCATTTCTAATTTTGTTAATTTGGGTATTCTCTCAGCTTTTTGGTTTGGTTAGTTTGGATAAAGGTTTGTTTATTTTGCTGATTTTCTAAAAGAACCAACTCTTTGTCTCATTCATCATTTGTATTGTTTCCTTTATTGTTACTTCAGCTCTCTATTGGATTACTTTTTATTCAGTCCTTCTGGGTGAGTTTGCTTTTTTTTTTTGTTCTAGAGCTTTCAGGTGTTCTGTTAACTCACTAGTGTGGGATTTTTCCAGCTTCTTCATGTAGGCTTTTAATGCTATGAACTTTCCTCTTAGCACTGTTTTCATTGTGTCCCAAAGGTTTGGGTATATTGTGTGGTCTTTTTTGTTGAATTTTGAAAATTCATTAATTTCTTTTTTTATTTCTTATTTAACCCAATGGTGATTCAAGTGGGCATTGTTCAGTTTCTTTGTTTTTGTGGGCTTTCTGAAATTAGTGTAGATGTTGAATTCTAACTTTAAGCCATGGTAATCTGATAAGATACATGGGGTTATTCCATTTTTTTTTTTTGTATCTGTGAGGGTTGGTTTGTTACCGAGTATGTAGTCAATTTTTGAGAAGGTTCCATGAGGTGCTGAGAAGAAGGTATATTCTTTTGTGCTTGTATGGAATATTCTGTAGATGTCTGTTACATTCATTTGAGTCATAGCATCTGTTAGTTCCCTTATTTCTCTATTAAGTTTCTGTCTAGTAGACCTGTCCTGTAGTGACAGTGGGGTATTGAGGTCTCCCACTATTAGTGAGTGGGGCTTCCTGTGTGATTTAAGCTTTAGCAATGTTTCTTTTACACATGAGAGTGGCCTTGTATTTGGGGCAGAGATATTCAGAATTGAGATTTTCTCTTGTCTGGGCTGGCATTTGTAGTCTCTTAATGTCTGCATAATGTTTGACCAGAACCTTCTGGCTTTCATTGTTTCCATGGAGAAGTCTAGTGTAATTCTGATAGATCTGCCCTTATATGTTACTTGGCCTTCTTCTGTTGTTGATTATAATATAGTCCCACACTAGCCCATAATGGAGATCATTAAAGGTTTCTTTGTTTAGAGGTAGACTCACAGATCACTCTGCATGAGTGGAGAACAGGAACCGAATCCAGCAGCCAAGGGGCCACTTCTACATCTGTATATATAGTACATGTGGCCATGCCCAAATTGGTCCAGTATCTTAAAGGCTATTGGCTTAAAGAGTTCCCACAGAATTTTTCCTTTGCAGCTCTTAATGTTCTTTGTTTATTCTATATGTTTAGTGTGTTGATTATTATGTAGTGAGGGGACTTATTTTTGGTTTAGTCTATTTGGTGTTCTGTAAGCTTCTTGTATTTTTATAGGCATATCCTTCTTTAGGTTTGGGAAAGTTTTCTTATATGATTTTATTGAGTATATGTTCTGTACCTTTGAGTTGGACTTCTTTTCCTTCTTCTATCCCTATTATTTTAGATTTGGTCCTTTCATGGTGTCCCAGATTTTCTGAAAATTTTGTGTTAAACTTTTGTTAGGTTTAACATTTTCTTTGACTAATGAGTGTATTTCCTCTATTGTATCTTCAACGCCTGAGGTTCTCCCTTCCATCTCTTGTATCATTTTAAGTTTCTAATACAAATGATGCTTCTGTAGAAAATTGAATGACAACGCATATATAAATAACTTTAAGAAAAATATTTAGTGATCGTATGAACTAGAGTTAAATCCTGAAGATGACTGTTACTATTTCTGTGAAGAAACACCACGGTCAAAGTAACTTGGGGAGGACAAGTTTGATGTGGCTCACACTTCCATATATCACTGTTCATCACTGAAGGAAATCAGAGCAAGAAATTCAACAAGGCAGGAACCCGGAGGCAAGAACTGATGCAGAAGCCATAAAAGTGTGCTGCTTACTGGCTTTCTCTAAATGGCTTGCTCAGCCTAACTTCCAGAACCACTGGCCCTGACAAAGCTCCACCAATGATGTCATGGGCCCTCTCACATCAGTCAACAATTAATGAAATGTCCCTGGCTGTCATTTTGTTAATGGCAGGAACATCTAAAATATCAGCAAAAAAATCTTTTTTTTTTTTTTTTAACCAAGACAAGGCTTCTCTGTAGCTTGGCTCTCCTGGAACTTGTTTTTTAGACCAGGCTGGCCTTGAACTGCTTGCCTCTGCCTTTCAAATACTGGGATTAAAGGTGTGCATCACCACCTCCTGGCTAACAAAAAAAAATCTTGATACAGCATTCACTGTGGTTCCCAAATTATATATAGGTTCTACATTTATTCATCCTATATTCTGATACTTTGCATTTCTTCCTCTTCCTACCCATGATAACTACCAGTGAAGAAATGTTTTTTACTATAACTTTGGCAACTATTTACAAGGATTATCTTTGTTTGGTTATAGCCTGTGATAGGAAATTTATTTATGACCTCTCCAGAGTTTATATGGTAATTTTTCTTATCTCACTGCCTAGTAAACTACTTCCTAAAAAGCATTATTGTATGCCTCCTATTCCCTGCATAGCTAGTGAGATGGATCCAGACAAAGCAGATACTCAATAAATATGCTTTGACTTTTAAAAAGGAGAAAAGAAAGAAAAGAAAATGTCACAGAGGCATGCCTACAAACTGATCTTATGGAAGCATTTTCTGAATTGAAGCTCCCTCACCTCTAATGATTCTAGCTTGTGTCAAGTTGACATAAAACAAACCAGGACAATGATGATCAAGAAAAGGCACATAACAGTTATATAATATAGTCATGGGCACATCACCTGATCAGTTTGAATTCTTTGACACTGTATACTCAAGATACAGGGAGGAGCCACTAGACAGTGCTGGCCACTCCTTCTACTATGTAGAAATAGATTCCCAAGTAAGTTATTTGTTGTTTTTAACATTAATATACTAGCTTGAGGATACCAAGATAAGTTGTTGATGTTAAAGAATGTATATATTCCTGTAATTAGTAAATAATTAATAAAACACTGAAACTGAATTACAAGGGACTTAGCCTACCAGACTGACAGGATGCAGGAACCACGACAGGGCATGGGTTGGCAAGGGAAGGCACTTGAGTATTATATTCTCAAGACTAGGTTGTATTTGGCTATTTCATGGCAGTGCAAATAAAATATATTTAACCTTTTATTTTGTGTGTCTCCAGATACTCATGCCAGAGACCTACCAACACTTCTCCACTGTGCAGCCAAGTTTGGCTTAAAGAATCTGGCTCTTCATCTGCTTCAGTGTTCAGGGGCAACCTGGGCAGCCAGGATGAAGAACATGGATGGTTCAGACGTGCTGCATCTTGCTGAAAGGCTATGGTCGTGAAGAACTCAAGAAAATCTTGGAAGACTTTATGGTAAGTCTTTCCCTCTCCTTATATATCTGCAGCTTTTATTTATGTGTACACTTAATATAAACATGAATATATTGCTGTTTTGAAAACTTTGCCCTCCCGCAGCTAGTAACATGGTATCAGACAAAAACATATGTTGCTTCAACTTGTCCACTATCTTCAGAACATTTCGTAAGATCTTTGAACCTCTCCAGTTATTTACAAAAGTCTCACCCCACCCATTTGTCCCTCTGCCATCTAGGGAACCTATTCAGTATTAGAGAAGAGACAGCCAAAGGCAATGAAACTATTTACCTTCATTTCTTTGCTTAAGAATCTAGGTAAGATATTATTAGGTACAAGCCAACAGATCAGTAAGAGCTGGATTAGAGGAAAACATTTTGGCAGTCATTCAGAAAGGCTGCTCAATAACAAATTAATTTACATTGTTTGCACTTGTTTCTCTTGAGTGATTCATTTTTCTCTCCCTGTTGAGACTCAGTCTCTTATTGTTTCTGTTGAAACCCCCAAATTTCTGAACACTCTAGATAGATTATAGTTTAATGAGAAGGCAACAAAAGAAAGATTTTAGAAAGGAATGATATCATCTCAGTAAACAAAACATGCACACTGTGTTCTCATAATCCAGTTGAGAAAAGCCACTGCTCTGTAACAAAAGAAGTGCATATTTTGCTTCAGAAAATGAATTATTCTTGAGTAAGCCCTGGGTAAAGTTGAATGTAACAATGATTATGGCAGAGAATATCTCAAATTTATCTTTGGGTTCTCACAACTAATATTATTGTGTTGCCAATAAGTAGCTAATGTAGAAAGATAGAATACTATAAATGGATTCTGGTTATTTTATCCCTCAGCTGATTATCACAGAAATTAATCAAATATTAGAGTTACAGAAATAGTGACCATTTGTAGTTTCCAGAGAATAAAATGGTAATCAATGAATCATTTACCAGGAGTGTCAAAATATTTATCAGGAACTTGTGAATGCAATCCCCCTCTGAAGTTTCAATAGAATGTACTTTCACATGTTTAAAATAAACACGGAGCATGTTAATAAAGCACAGTTTTTTAGTCTAAGGCCTTTATCAGAAGCATCCCTCACCTGTATCTGAGTGCACTGTAGGTATTGACTGTCAAAGTGCTGATTGAGTGCATTCATTTTACTGTGTCTTCTATATGAGGTCTTGATCAGAGGATATGATGTGCCTCTCAGGTAGTCCATCGTATCAGCTTGACATTACCTGTAATGTGATCATCTGGTTCTTTCTGCTTCTCAAGGTTTCTAAATGCTATTTTTTAATTTTTCAGTTTCTGGTGAACTTTGGTTTAACCGTCATCAGATGTAGTTACTTTAAAAGATAATCACCAACTTTCAAGAGTGATATTTCCCCGTGAGAATGCATGTTCCTGTTTGATAGCACTGTAGAGCATCCTGATGACTATCATTATGAAAGACTCTATAGGGCTACAACATCAAGACTGACAGATACAGGAAACTGTTTTCTTCTTACATGCTCTTGGTATCTATGCCTCTGCTTCTATAAGTGTATCGCTGGCTTGAAGAGTTTGCTCTCATTGGTCTCTAAGGGACTGTTTACTCTGGTATTAGCTTATTACTAACTTTGTAGGGTTCAGCTTGATCACAGTTGCATGAAATTTGTGAAGTGACTTTTATATGCTATTTGTAAGCTATCCCTTTGCCAGAGTGTTTCTAGAAAATTTTGTCATTCTACATTAGACCGATAGCAATCTGTGATCATCCTGCCATGACTGAGCATGTGGCTGTAGCTGTGCTAGGAGATGGCAGACTTGTAAATGCATTTTAATGGCTGGCTGACTTAAGCTATAATTTTCAAGCAATCAAAT